>NC_089587.1:127658501-127958501 GCF_019320115.1 Miscanthus floridulus
CGATAGTGAACCCACACCGCTGACAGTCGGGTTGAAGTACAATGCGATGGTGCTGGTGACCACTACATAGGTGGTTGATGTTCCCACATGATGGTTTTGATAGCCTCGACAGTCGTATCATTTGCTAATGCAGCAGTGTTAGTGTATATCCATAGCTAGGTCGTGCTCCAATGCGACTGAAGTAAGGACCTAATCACGGATGGGTCATAAGCCAATCGGCCGTGTTAGTGTACACCACAATCGGTCCTAGATGTCGATGGTGAAGGCTATGACCATCACTGTCGATAGCTTACTGCCGAGGCCAAAATTGGACTACGATATGGGTTATGATGCGGCCATGAAAGGTGCGAGTGTAGTAGTGTCTACTAGAGTATTCATCACAAGGATGAACAATGAACCCGCAAACATGTTAGAGTAAAGCTTAACTAGTCAAAGACTTAATTCCATCAAAATCCCAAACACTTACTTAGCAGAGAAACCCATTGAGGTAAAGGTGCTCATCGAGGTACAAGTTGGGGAGACACCGACAAGCCCAACGCTTCCCTAAGCTCTTCCTCACATCTCTCCCTATCAACTCTAGATAGCTAGCAAGGGCCTAGGACCATGGAATGGTGTTCTTATTCTCATATGTAGTGGTGTCCTTGGTATTGTTGTTTTGAGTGTGAGCTCCCCCATCCTACTTATACTAGTGGACAGGTGGCTGTTGGTGGAATATTTCATGGATCTCCAACGCACCGCCCTCCACAGCACTGATGGCACCAACTGGCCCGAGGCGGTGCTAGGGGTGCGGGTGCAAATAGGTGGTGCCGCCCCGCCACTGCCTTCACCTGGTGGATCGTTGGTTGGGCCTAGATTCCTCCTTGGTGGGTTTGGAGCCTAGGTTTGCAAGGTAAGTGGGCCTTTCTTCTATTTGCTTGAGTGGATCTATGTTGCGCTTTCTCTGTTTGCGTATTTTGACTGTATTTTCCACCATATTTCATGCATGTGTCCTACAAAACATTGTTCTTCCAATACATGTGGAAATAGGTTAACCTCGATAACATATTTGTGCAAGATGTACTAGTTCTCCCATATTTGTATCTAATTTGGTGGTCAGGATTGGTCAATATATAAGGACTGCCAACAGAGTTGTCCAAGATAGTTGCTATTGATATGGAAGAAAAGACATGGAGGAAAATTTGTAGGCCACGTGGTCTTGCAATGTCCATCCATGGAGATCAGGGTTAGTTGTGTATGTGTATTGCTAATATTTTCAATATGTGTGACCTTTCAATCTAGATCCTTGAGACTGTGGTACCTAAACCAATGATATGCTGAATATTATTAATTAATTATGTTGTTTTGTGTAGGTTTTAGAGTCTCAGTGCTTTTGAACAATTTCCCCGCAATGGCTAAGGGAGGAAGAAGAGGGGTTCCATGGTGCATTGGCTACCAAGCTAATCAAGGAGGCTTTGCCTTGCAAGTAGGAGTGCCAATTTGAAGGAGCTAAGCACATCTACATCATTTTCGTTACATGTCTGTAGGGAGCAGAACCTTTATTATGCTATCTATGTACCGCTTGTGTTAATTCATCAGTTGACACCATTGTTATGTTAGTGTCGACTATTATTATAACAAGTACTCTTCGTTGTGGACATGATGCATGATGTTTTTTGAGGAAACGGCAGGGAAGATCCCTACCTATTTTTTGTATTTTCATTAAATGAAAGAAAAGCTGTACAGGGCAAAGTTACAAGGCTGTCAAAGCCCAAAACAAAAAAGATAGTAAATTACAAGTGTTCTCCTTCCATACAAATAGGGCATCATCAATACTCTTCTTGGCCTTGATACAAAACTGACCAAGTTCCTCCTTGAGAGATGCCCTCCATTCCAGCAGAGTTGTAGTTTGATTATCAAAGATAATTCCATTTCTCGCTTTCCAAAGGACCCAACACATAGTTATAAAAATTTCTCTGAAGATGTGACTGTTGAAGTCTATTCTTGCTTGAATGATCATGTCTAGTCGCTGAAGGTTGAAATTCCAGTGAATATTAATAGAGTTTCAGCAATCAGAGCTAAAAGGGCATTCAAAAAAGAGATGGAAACAAGTTTTTTAGGACCATTAAGGCATAGAACACAGCTATAGTCTTTTAGATACATGTTTTTTCTTCTCAGGAGATTCCTAGTGCTGAGTCTATCCCTGATCAGGAGCCAAGCAAAAAATTTGTGTTTGCCAATGTTACCTGATTTCCAAAACCAATTGAACAATGGAGATGCTTCACATGATCCCTAGAGTTAAGAGTATGCCTTTTTTGAGGAGAATGAGGGTCCCCAGGTGTAAGCCCAAACATCTTGAGAATTTTGATCCCATATTCTGTCTATGATGAGTTGCTAAAGCTCACTGTATTGCTGTGAAGCTTGTACTGATAGGGGTAGAAAGAAGCATCGGTTGGTCTGATTGTTGCAGTAAAATTGAAGCGAGCAGTTTGCTTTCAGGGCATAAGAAAAGAGATGAGGATATTTATTTTCTAGGATCTGACCAGACCAATTGTCCTTCCAGAAAGCAACTGAATTTCTAGGATTTGGGTGGCAGATAGCAAAAGCCTTGAACTTTTCAAATAGCTTGATTATGTCTCTCCACCTGAAGGATCTAGTGGGGCATCTTTCATGAGGAGGAATGTTGGTATTCTGATAAAGTTTGGACTAGGTTAACTTGACCCAAGGAATGTCAGCATGATTATAAAATTTGTCAAGAAATTTCATAAGGTGTGCTGTGTTCTGATTTTTCATATCAATAATCCCAAGGCCCCCTTCATCTTTTGGCCTACATGATGGTTCCCAAGCAGCAAGGCATGTAACTGTTCTACTAATATCCCCTTTGCTCCATAAACAATGTTTTCTGAATCTATCTATTGGATCATTGTAGGGGGGATTACAATACTGCACATATAGTATGTGGGCAAGGCAGAGAAAACTAAGTTCACCATTGTGAGTCTTCCTTGATAAGAGAGAATTTTACTCACCCCTGAGAGTCTCCTTTCCATTTTGGTTAAGAGGGGACTAAATTCTTGCACAGTGGGTCTTGTTGTGCCTAGGGGTAGGCCCAAATAGGTCAAGGGCATGGACCCAACCTCACATCCAAAGGTTTGTGCCAAGAGGGATGATTTTCCTATAGAAACATTAATGGGAACCAGAAAGCTTTTTTGGAAGTTCACATGTAGCACAGTGGAATCAGAGAAAGTCCTGAGCAAGCATTTTAGAGTGAATAGTTGCCTAGCATCTACTAGCATAATCAGTAGAGTGTCATCTACATACTGGACTATGGGAAGAATTCCTCAAAATCATATGCTAGTGGATGGTACAGAACACCAGCTTGCTAGGCTTTATTGACAATTGTCTGAAGAAGATCAGCTGCTAAAACAAATAAAAGGGGAGAGAGTGGATCACCTTGTCTAACTCCTCTCTTGCAGGCAAAAGGTTTGCCAGGTATGCCATTCAGGAGGACAAAAGAAGTTCCTGATTTGAGTATGACCTCCACCCATCTGACCCATTTTTCAGGGAAGCCTTTTAATTTCATGACATCTAAGATAACTTGATGTTCTAGCTTATCAAAAGCCTTTTCGAAGTCTAGTTTCAAGATGACTATTTCCTTTTCAGAATGGTGACATATATGTAGGAACTAGAAAGCCCAAGCCAGGTAGTTTTGGATGGTCCTACCCTTAATGAATCCATATTGATTGACATGTACTTGCTGAAGATTGACCTGTTGTTGCCTAGTAGAGAGCAGTTTGGTGATGCACTTCATGGAGTAGTTCAAGAGGGAGATGGGTCTAAAATCATTAACTATTTTTGGATTACTCTTTTTAGGAATCAAGGTGATATAGGAGGAGTTGATGCTGGGGAGGTCAATGAAATCTCTGAAGAAGTTAGAGAACAGTCTCAGAAAATCTGGCTTTATGATAGACCAACACTTTTTACTAAATTTGCCTTTAAGACATCTGGGCCAGGAGCATGATTGCTAGGGATCTCAGAGACCGCATTGTTATAGTCCTCCTTAGTGAAATCATCAGCCAAGAAGTTTAAGTCATGCCTTTGGAGAAGGGAGTGCAAATCATATGTCACTCTAGTAAACTCAGAGACACCTAATCTATTTTTAAAGGCCTCCCACAGAATACCTACTTTCTGATCATGATTGGTGACTATGACATCATTAGGTAGAGAAAGGCTAGCAATAGAATTCCTTCTATGAGAAATTGATGCCATTACTTGGAAGAAACTGGTGTTTTCATCTCCAAGTTTAATCCATTGTACTGTGTTTCTTTGTTTCCAATAGGATCTTTTAGATTCCAGCAGCTTGGTAATGTGCCCTTTGATCAGCTTTCTGAAGCATGATTCCAGGCTTGATAAAGGTCTCTGTTCTTACAATCCATCTAGTAGAAGAAGAACCCAGTCATAATTGTGTAGCAGCTTGTTAACATTTTGAAACCCCTTTCTCCATTATTTTAACCCAATTCTTGTTTGCTTGAATTTTGTAGATATAGTTCTGGCTGATTAGCATGGAAGGGAGAACTATTCCAATGGAGTTCCACCATTTTAACAAAGTCAGGATGATCTGCCCAATGATTTTCAAACCTAAAAATACAAGCTCTGGGTATACTGCTACCAAAGTTGATAACGTAGGGTGTATGATCAGAGGTGGGCTTCGACAGATGTTGCACTGATGTACTTGGGTATTTCAAACTCCAACTTGAATTACAGAATACCCAATCAAGTTTTATTAGAAGGGGGACAAGTTGCATGTTACTCTAGGTGAAGGATCTGCAACTGAAGGGGATGTCAACCAACTCAAGATCAGAAATAAGATCATTAAACATTTGCATATCTCCAGCATCCCCACTAGCCCTGTTCCTATCTTTTGCTGATCTATATAGGTTAAAATCACCAACTAGAAGCCAATCTTCAAAGCTAGTGGTATTAAGATTTAAGAGCCAGGTGATGAAAGCCAATTTTCTAGAAGCATGAGAAGGCCCATATATGTTGCTTAGAAAAGGCAGCTATTGTCAATCCTATTAATAAATTGGACAGTAACACAATAGGCATGAGCTTGAATAACATCTCTAGAAAACACATTGTTATTCCAAATTGTGATAATGCTGCCAGAGGTCCCAACTGAGGGAAAGAAGGAAAAAGAATTAAGTCATTTGGTGCACAACTTTTTGAGGTAGAATTGATGAAACTTGTCTCTCTTGGTTTCTTGGAGGCAAAGTATGTGATAGGAACTTTCATTGATCTTTGCTCTAATGGCATCCCATTTTTCTTTTGCGTTCATACCTCTTACATTCCAGGCCAAAATGTTGAAGCTTTTGTTATTACTCATTGTACCGCATAAGATAGATGGAGGAATGAACTATCACACCAGGCAATAGTTAAACAGAGAGTAGTAAGATAGCATAGCATAGTAAAAGAGCCATAGATAAACAAGCATAAGTAAGAAAGGTAAACGATAGGTGTCGGTGCAGAAAGTGACCAACTAGTGAATATTTGTAGTTTTGTTATACGTTGTGATCGGAGGTGGCCTAGCACTCAATGACATAGGATTTATACTGGTTCAGGCAACGTGCCCTACGTCTAGTTGGGGTCGGTCGGTGACTTTATTCCTGAGCCTAGGTGCTCAAAGTTTGCAGTGGGGTTACAAACGAGAGGGACAAAGATGGGGTGTACAATAGGTCTGGTCGACTCTGACCAGAAGGGCCGAGAGTGACAGGAACTTTGCTATGAGCTAAGAGTTCAAGCGGGTGCTTGAAGTCTGAACCGGGTGGTTCTGTGGTTGTGAGCTATCGATCTATGGAACTCTGATCTACTAGAATCGGTCTGTCTCTCTCTGGTCGAAGGAAGCGCACCCCTTTTTATAGATGAAGGGGATGGCTTTACAAGTGAGAGGGTGAGAGTATGTATGCTGCCGAGCCTTGTTGCCCATGCCGATGAGAATTGGATAATGGTAGGCGCCCACAACACTATTGATGTCACTGTAGAATGTCAGGTGCATGTGGGAGGTTGCGCTATCTTCTTCAGGAAGGGTTGACGTCGGTACCTGTGAAAATTGTTTGATGCCTAGAGGCATGTGAGGAGTCGTGCTATGTTCACCCGGTACGGTAAATCCTGGTGCCCATACCGCTATCGATGTCTAGAGACACGCGGGGGGTCTTACCGTATGGGAGTTTTAGCGGCCCCTACAATACTGTAGAGGGAGATGTTGACGCCTACAATACTGTTTGTGTCAGGGTGGCTGTAGAGTACTGTTCCATGCAGGGTATGGTCCCTAGTATAGTGGTTTTGACTTGTGAGCCTTGCCTTGCCTTTCTCCGCACGCCTTCTAGTTCCTACCGAACGGGCGTCCCCGGTCGGATGGCTCTAGTCGGCTCTAAGTGCGCCGGTCAGAGAAGAGCGGTGAGAAGGGTTCTTACAAGCCCCGGTCGGAGGGTGTAACAGAACTGACCAAATCATAAGAACGTAAGTACAAAAACAATCACCGAAGCGATCAAATTCCTGTACTTAAGCTCTCATAATCCCGGTAGTCCAGAAATCACGAAGGATTTCAACCAACTTTCGACATACAAACCAAGATCGTAGTGATTCAACACAACACATCATCCGTTACAACATTTCACAAGTAGCATTCGGATTACATCCATCAGAGTTGAAATAGAATATTACAAACCAAGTTTGAGTGTGCGGAAGCAACATAGTTTGGTACAAACATCATAGTTTTCAATTACATTGCCAAGTCTGAGTCATGTCCCACAAAAGCATTATCAGGTACGAGAACTAGTAGAGACCGTGCCCAATGGTCTAGTCTTCATCCCTAGCTGGGAGAAGGCAGTACTTGCAGCAACCAAAGTAGAACTGGTCATCTGCAACAGGTGGGAGATAAACCCTGAGTACGAGAAGGTACTCAGCTAGACTTACCCGTCAAAACCAGAAATAAAAGACACCAAGGATCATGCAAGGCTTTTTAGGTGGGCTAGCTTGACACAGTTGCATAAAAAAGCTTATGATTATAGTAACCAATTTAAACTTAGCATCAAGCTTATCATTATTTACCTGTCCACTAAATTAGCACCTGTACTAGAGCACTCACTTATTAGGAGCAAACAATATTAACCATAGCAGGTATAATAAGGCTGTCATCATCATATCATCATTTCTGAACCATTAAGTTATTAAGTGTATCTACATTGGAGATAAGCCCGTCAAGTTCTCACTAGCCGGGAGAGACGGCGACTCGAATCGAATTACAACTCAGCTGAGGGGGTATTCCTAACTCTCACCCTGGCATACTTAGCAAGGGTAGCCGTGGGTTACCTTTGGTACAACTCAGGAACCAAATTCGTGGGTTCGATCAGCGCCAGCACTCTCAGGGATTACCCTTCTGCCAGGACGATCAGGACTTTTAAATCACCTGCCCTTGGACTCACGCCTATGGCTCCCTTCCGAGGCGCACTTTATACTTATCGACTCCCGGCCTGAGGTGAGCTACTCGGCTTCGCGGTCGGTCATCGGACACGGCCAACTAAGAGAGAGGCATGCGTTCAACATGAACAGGAAGGGCTCTAAGAATCAGTCCTTAAGCGACACAGACGGAGTCACTGTAAACCGGCAAGCCTCCGTCCGGTCTTCATTTCAAATTAAGACTGGTTCTTTTCCACGATAGCAAATATAGCCAACCGTGCCACATGTATATTCCTATATCTCGCAGGTGACAGGAAATCACTCGACTTCTACCGTGTTAAAGCAGGGCTAAGCACTACACGAGCCTGAGCTACATAGGATTCAGGGTAACCATATCTGGACAAGGATTGGATAACCAATGCAGCAAGTGTTTGCATCCAACACCTAAACTTAATGCAACAACATATGTATGTAACAATAATACTTTAACATCATTTCGGAAATTAGGAGGCTTAATATGCTCCGGGGCTTGCCTTTCACAAAGTTGCAAGGACGGTGATCCGGGCACTCAACGGCGACCTCGTCTGGCACTTCTCCTGAAGGCTGCTCCTCCTGAATCTCCAGTGTCGGCTGCTGCTACTCGCTCGGTTCCTCGAATTCCAGCAGGGTCACTCCTTCTGGTACACCTATTGCATGCCGATGCAAAAGATAAATACCATGGATGCATAAGGAATGACATGATGCTCATGATGAATGAATCATAGTAAGTGTTTACCGAAAACATCACTGGACACTCGTTTACCGAGTAAGACTAGCCCTATTCAAATCACTTTAAGCATGTATCTAACTTAACTTAAAGAACAAGATCAACTTACCTAACTTGCATAACCTAAGATAAAGATGCTCATCTTCGGTTAAAGGCCTAACACCTAGGAACATTACCACAACTTAGAAATAGTAATGGTATACATAATTTAACATTTAAAGTTTCATATGCATACAAGTATTCCCGTAATTAAATCACAACAAGAGTTATACAAATCCAATCCAAAATAACAGATGACATGTCTAATTTGAGCATAATTAGGAAACCCTAATGAAAAGTGTCAAGCAATAGATTTCACATTTTTCCTAACATCATTCTAGCATAAGAACCTTACTCACCAAATTTTACCTATACTGGATCTATAGAAAAATTATGAAAATTCACACAAGATCCATCCATTGATAAAAAGAAATTCTATAACTCACAAACTATCCATGCAATAGCTTTGAAATTTTAACCAGAGCTTCTACTAAGTAATAACAGATTACCCACAAAATTTCATAATTTTTTGATCACAGAAACTCAAGATAAAATTCAAACAAGTTTGCATGTATCCAAAAACATATTTCAAAGTCCTATTTAATTCATCCCGAATTTCTAAAACATGTGCTCATATAATATTTTTATTAAATACTAGACAATACTAGGAACTCAACAAAATTAGAACCATAGCATTTGGATCTACCAAACTTGAGTTACACATTTTTGAATCATGCACACAATTCTGTGAAAAACAAAATAACAAAACAAAACAAGAAATCATTCCTTTGCAGTTGGGCCGGCCCGAGGACACGGCGGCCCGCGAAGCGTACAG
Source organism: Miscanthus floridulus (assembly GCF_019320115.1). Classification (NCBI taxonomy): domain Eukaryota; kingdom Viridiplantae; phylum Streptophyta; class Magnoliopsida; order Poales; family Poaceae; genus Miscanthus; species Miscanthus floridulus. The sequence continues at coordinate 127,667,570 of NC_089587.1, forward strand.
GCGTGGCCCAAGACGCTGCGCAGCCCACGCTGGGCTCTCGCCTGAGCCTCGGCGGCTGACAGGGAGGACCCGCGCATCAGCGAGAGGAGCAGGGGAGGCGGCCTCGGCGACGGTGGAACTCGCCGACGGCGAACCCTCCGGCGAATTGAACAGCATCGGCGTGCTTCCCAAACCCCCACCCGTCGATTTCCCTACCAATCTGAAGCTCTAGTGGTCCCTAAGCGCTCCGGCCACGGTGCACGGCAACTCGGCCATGGCGCACGGCGGCGCTCGGCCGTGTCCCGGCGCGGCTAGACCGGCACTAGTGGTGGCCGTTACACTCGAGCATCTACACGTGATGGAGACGACTAAACGCGAACTAAGAGAGGAAGAGGGGAATGGGGTCGTGCTGGCCACGGTGAGGTCACCGGCGCGGCCATGATGGCCATGGCGTGGCGGTGCATGGAGCCGGCAAGGCTGCTTACCTAGGGTTCATACGACTCAGAGAAGGTGTAGATGAGATCTGTGGGAGGCTAGCGGAGCACTGAGCGCGAGGGTGCAGGGCGAGGCGTGACGGCGAGCAATGGTGGAGCGGTGGCTTCTCAACGGATCAGACGCGCGCGGGTTGAGCGAATGGAGCAGGGCCGAAGCCGGGGTGAGCGCGGCGCTGGCTTGAAGTGGAGGACAATGGGCAGCGGCTTCAGATCAGTCACGGCGCGATCAGCCGACCGACACCGGGTGTCACCCACGCGGCGCTTGACCTCTGTTGCCGGTCGGCCATGACCGACTGAATCATTTTAGAAACATTTTGATTCAGTTATCCAATGACCGACTGACAGAGCAGGTTAGACGATGATTAACTCCTAATCCGTGACGATCTAGTACCTGGTGTAGTTAACAAAATTAAAGATCCAAGTGAGTACAACAACTTTGTTCATTGGATCTTGGACTAATTCGGTTAGGATTGGGAGATACAAGCCTCCAAACAGGGATACTCGAAACTGAAATGCGCCAAAAGACTTAGAAAAATTCTAAGGGTGAATCCAGCCTAGAAATCTGACTTGTGGGCCATGTTTGACCATGTTCCACACATTTTCATGAGTTGGCCATAAAACAACTTTTGTTCCTTGATAAATTAGCTACAACTTTGGTAAAGAGTGCACAGCCATGCAAAGTCTCTAAGTTGGACTTTTGACTCAGTCAAACAGTGAGACTCCTAGGGTAAATTCTAGTCAAACCTCCATTCAAGGGCAATTTTGTCATTTTGACCTACATGAACAATGTCCAAACAATTACTCTAAGTGTAGTTAAGGTGTATTAGATCATGATCAACCACTTTACACAATTGTTATACCATTTCAATTGATCACCTGTGATGAAACAATAAAAAACAAGCAATTTACCCAATGTTGCAATGAAATGTTTCGCATGTTTCATGACTTTGTGATTATTTCATACTTGGCACATTACTACCATATTGCCATGTTTCAAGGTATGAGAGTTTCATGTTGCATTCACATGTTGCACTACTACCACTCTAAGCAATCAAGCATGAAACACATACAATTTAAAATATTGCATATGTATGTTTCAATGATAATGGCATGATGACATGGATAATGCACATGTTTATGAAATGACATGCAATTTAGTGGAAGCCTAAACACCTAGGGTGTTACAGCCCTCCCCCCTTAGAAAAATCTCGTCCTGAGATTTGGAAAGCGTACCAATCAGTATAGAAAGCTGGATAGTTTTCCTTTAAATAATCTTCCCGCTCCCAGGTTGCATCCTGTTCACTATGATTACTCCAAACTACCTTGTATAACTTAACCACTCATGTACGAGTCACTCTTTCTTGCGTATCCAGAACTTGCACGGGCTTTTCCTCATAAGAAAGATCAGATTTCAAGTTGACTTTCCTTGTTGCTATTCTTTCCTCAGGAATACGAAGACACTTCTTCAGCTGGGACACATGGAATACCGAGAATATAGCTCCCATCTCACGTGGTAGATCGAGCTTATATGCTACTCTTCCACTTTTCTCAATAATGCGGTAGGGTCCAACATATCGAGGCTCAAGCTTCCTTTTAATTCCAAAACTCTTGACTCCTTTCATAGGGGATACCTTCAAATAAACATGATCACCTACTTCAAACTCAATAGGTTTTCTTCTCTTGTCAGCATAGCTCTTTTGTCTAGCCTGTGCGGCAGTCATATTCTTCTGTATAGTCTGGACTTGCTCTTTGGCTTCTTTTACAAAATCAGTACCATAGAATCTTCTTTCTCCGGGTTCCACCCAGTTCAAAGGAGTTCTACACTTGCGGCCATAAAGAGCTTCAAAAGGAGCCAGTTTGATACTTTCTTGATAACTGTTGTTATAAGAGAATTCAGCGAGAGGTAACCAGTCTTCCCAAGAGCCTTTGCAAGAGATAAGACAAGCTCTAAGCATGTCTTCAAGAATTTGATTAACACGCTCAGTCTGTCCTGATGTTTGCGGATGATAGGCAGAACTGCGGATTAGATGAGTGCCAAGATTCTGATGTAAGCACTCCCAAAAGCGAGCCATGAACTGAGGTCCTCTATCAGAAACAATGGATTTGGGTACACCATGGAGACGTACCACTTGTTGAAAATAAATCTCAGCATAATTGTGAGGATGATAGGTAGACTTGACCGGAATAAAGTGAGCAGATTTAGTTAGACGATCTACGATAACCCAGATGGAATCACAACCCTTTTTGGTAGTGGGTAGTCCAACAATAAAATCCATGCTAATTTCTTCCCACTTCCAGCCAGGAATAGAGAGTGGCTGCAATAGTCCGGGCCTTATGTGAATAGCCTTGACTCTGCAACAGTTATCACACCTTGCCACGTAAGCTGCGATTTCTTTCTTCATCTTGGTCCACCAATAATACAGCTTGAGATCTTGATACATTTTACTGCTACTAGGATGGATGGACAATTTTGAAGAATGGGCTTCATCCATGATTTGATTTCTAAGTTCTTTATCTTTGGGTACCACAAGCCTATCATTAAACTAGAGAATTCCCTTGTCATCGACCTTAAAGTGCTTGGTCTCTTTCTCTTTCATTTTCCGCTTGATGTGAAACACACCCACATCAGTCTTCTGGAGTTCGATAATTCGACTTCTAAGAGAGCAATCCACAGTGATATTGTGGAGTACTACAGGATGAAGGAGGTGTGCCAGATGAAAGTCTTCACTAACCAAGGAATTGCAATGGGCCTTTCTGCTTAAGGCATCAGCAACCACATTTGCCTTACCAGGATGGTAGTGCACTTGAAGGTTGTAGTCTTTGATCAATTCTAACCATCGTCGTTGACGCATGTTCAACTCGGGTTGAGTAAAGATGTACTTGAGACTTTTATGGTCAGTATAGATGTTGCACACATTACCCAGCAAGTAATGTCTCCAAATCTTTAGGGCATGAACAACTGCGGCTAGTTCTAAGTCATGGGTAGGATAGTTGACTTCATGCTTTCAGAGCTGGCGTGAAGCATAAGCAATTACTCAGCCCTCCTGCATAAGAACACACCCCAAACCGGTGCCACATGCATCACAGTAGACATCAAAAGGCTTCGCGATGTCAGGTTGTGCCAATACAGGAGCCGAGGTTAGTAAGGTCCGCAAAGTGTGGAAAGCCTCTTCACACTTCAGAGTCCACACAAACTTCTCATCCTTTTGCAGTAGTCGAGTCATGGGCTTGGCGATTTTTGAGAAATCTGGGATAAAGCGACGATAATAGCCAGCCAATCCCAGGAAACTTTGGACTTCTGTGACCGTAGTAGGTGCCTTCCACTCAAGGACTTCTTGCACCTTAGTAGGGTCAACTGAAATTCCATCACCAGATAATACATGACCTAGAAAAGGTATCTTGTTCAACCAGAACTCGCACTTGCTGAACTTAGCATAAAGCTGGTTGTCACGTAACTGAGTTAAAACAATTCTCAGATGTTCAGCATGCTCTTCTTCATTCTGAGAATAAACCAGGATATCATCAATGAACATGACGACAAATTTGTCCAATTCCGGCATGAATATAGAATTCATTAGGTACATAAAGTGTGCCGGAGCATTTGTCAACCCAAATGACATGACGAGGTATTCGAACAAGCCATAACGAGTAGAGAAAGCTGTCTTAGGTATATCTTCAGGATGAATTTTGATCTGATGGTAGCCAGACCTCAAATCGATCTTGGAGAATACCTTAGCCTTGGAGAGCTGATCAAACAGAATATCGATGCGAGGAAGAGGGTATTTGTTCTTGATAGTAACAGTGTTTAGGGGGCGATAATCCATGCACATGCGTAGAGACTCGTCCTTCTTCTTCACAAATATAGCTGGACAACCCCAAGGAGAAGAACTAGGCCGAATCAACCCTTTCTTCAATAGCTCATTCAACTGACTCTTCAGCTCAGCCAACTCATTGGGCGGCATTCTATAGGGCCTTCGAGAAATAGGAGCCGTACCCGGAATGAGTTCTATCTTGAATTCTACATCACGGTCCGGAGGTAATCCAGGCAAGTCATCAGGAAAGACATCTGGAAACTCACAGAGAACCGGTAGATCCTTAATGGCTTTGGCTAGGGTAGCATTGGTGGTATTGTGGATAGAGATATCACGAGGTAACTGCACTAGAAAACCCTTCTTATCCACAGGATCCCTCAACATTACCACACGGGTTGAGGTATCGATCAACACTCCATTCCCGCTCATCCACTTCATTCCTAGGATTATATCAATTCCTACCCCCGGTAGAACCACAAGATCCATACAGAACTCTTGATCCCCAATCTCAATCTTTACATCTTTAACTACTTGGTTAGTCAGGATATTATTTCTAGCAGCACTAATACAATAACCACCCTTGACAATTGTAATCACATTCATATTATGCTCAGATGCAAAAGTAGAACTCATAAAGGAGTGCGAAGCACCTGAATCAAAGAGCACAACTGTAGGGTGATCATTAACAAGGAACTTACCAGCGGTGACCACTTCACCAGCAGGAATTTCCTCCACTGTAGTATAGTGAACACGCCCCTGACGGACGTTTCCTTGAGCATTCTTGGGAGGATGGGGACATCTATTTGCCCAATGACCAGGCTGGTTACAGTTCCAGCATGGCCTATTTGCTGGTGGAACATTGGAGCTACCCTGCCCAGAGGTATTCTTCGGCAAGGAAATTGTATACCCCTTGTGGAAACCGGTTTTAGCTTGGTTCTTCTTCTGAGGTGGGCGGTACCGGACATTAGCATTGGGTGGATGGTACGGGGTCTTAGATACCATTGGAGCCTTGGACTGGGAAGCACCAGCCTCAAAGTTCCTTTTACGGTTCTTGGAAGTAGCATATATCTTGTCATTGTTCTCCTGAGTCAGAGTGTCACTGATAAACTCATTGAAGGTGACACACTTGCAGTTGCCCATTGACTTCATCAGTTTTGGGGAAAGTCCCCTCTTGAAGCTAGCTATTCTCTTGGCGTCAGTATCGACGAACTCGGGAGCATACCTTGCTAGGTTGTTGAATGCCTGGAGGTACTCATTGAGACTCTTGTTGCCTTGGGTGAGCTTCATAAACTCAGTATGCTTAATGGCCATGAGACCAGGAGGGATAAAGTGTCCCCTGAATGCTGCCTGGAACTGGTTCCAAACGATCTCAATGTTAGCAGGGAAGGTGGTCCTGTGATGGGTCCACCAGATGCCTGCAGGGCCTTGGAGCTGGTGTCCTGCATACGACGCCTTCATGCCTTCAGTCAAACAGAGCAATCCAAACCTTTGCTCTATCGTGCTCAACCATTCATCCGCTTGTAAGGGTTCTTCTGCCTCATGAAAGATAGGAGGCTTTGTGTCCATGAAGTCCTTAAAGCTGCTGCACTGGTTCGGCTTGGGTCCCTAGCGGACATGCCGATCCTCACGGTTAGCCATCTGGCGCATAGCCTCAGCTAGCATGCGCTGACTTTCCACGACCGTCTGCATTAGCTCAGCTGGGGTGGGCGGTGGAGGAGGTGGTTGTTCCTCATCTCCCATGCTACGACCGCGATGAAGGTTATAAGCCATCTACAAAAGGTATAGCCAATGAGCACTGACGATGTGGAAACTTTTGTAGATGAATTGTATAATTATGCCAAACTGATTCCATCGGAGAGAATGCATTTAAATAATCAACAGAGGCACAATCATTCATCACAATCACACAACTCATCAAGCGCATCAATTGACACATAAATGCGATGAACTTAACCAACAACGAGATCCATAGACCACAAAGGCGAAATTCATCAAAAGCTCACATACGTGGAGCATAATACGTTCGATAGGTTACATCAAGGGTAACATAGGGTTCGATATTACATCCCAACGATTAACTTGATACAAAGCTACTTGTTCATGCATGAGGATCAACAAAAGACTAGCTCTAGCGCATTAGCTAAGTAGTAAGCTAAACTACGCATCGTCCTCGGAGTCAGTGTCGAAGATCTCTCCTCCATCTTCATCACTAGCAGGCTCTAACTCCTCATCTTCCTCCTCATCAGGTGGAACGTCCTCAGGTCCATTGACCTCCATGTCATCATCACCTTCAGCCATGATGACACCAGAACCCATCTCATCCTCATCGTCAGGTGGCAGGAGAGGGTGAAGTTGATTATGTAACAGGTGGACCTCCTCATGGAGATTGTCATTGTACTCTTCAGCAACTGCCACTTGCTGCTCTAGCTCCATTTGTCGCGCTCTCAACACATTCTCTTTGTGCCAGGCTTCATTCCGTTGGTTCATCACGTGAATCAACATACGTTCACAGTTGCGGTGAGCAACTGTCAACCTCTGAACCTCAAGGGTCTCTTGGTCCCTTTCCTGTGTTACTTGCTCCAAACGGTGCTGAGCCGCATTCCTCTCAGCGGTCACTCGAGCCAGCTCTGTCCTCAGCCTTTCCGCCTCAGTAGGCTCAGGACGGGGCTCACGAGGAGCCAAACGGTGACGAGGCGCCCTGCCTCCAGCGGACTTGCGAGCAGTGAGTTTCGTGCGCGCCATCTGTAGCAAAAAGTTGCAACATAAGGGGAGGATCATTTAAGGGATACGAAATTTAATTAGTCGGGACAATCAAATTTTAAGGGAGGGGATAATGCTAGAAATGCCATGTATGCTTGAACATGATGCATGCACGATCCATACGTCCTCACAAACCTAGAAAAATTTAAAGGCTAGCGAAATATACGGTGGCATACATACGTTCTCTCATACACGGTAGCTAGTCGATCTACAACGATACATTGTTAGTGTACCTGCAGAAAAATTCATTTCAGCCCAATAATTTCCCAAAAAGCATAGAAAACAAGCAGTAAACTAAATACTTTCATACATACATCCCCTGATGCATATATTCTAGTATCACAGCTACCCATCAGAGATACCCACAATTAAGTACTCTCATAGATACATGATCGAACATGTAAGTATGCGAGCAACCACAACTACTCTCCCCTAGACCGACAGTTGGACGGTCATGCTCTCACAACTCCCACTTACCAGAGCATAGAGGTATTTTGATCCATACATTACCACCCAAGCGGATGGCATCCATACAATAGCACGCCGTATGGACGACGAAACAGAAACAAGCAGGAACCCCCGAGTTAGTACTTTAATAAGCCACCTAAGAGTCCTTATTTGGGCATAAGGGATATGACCACTAGCAATACTTAGTATTTAATTTAGGATTTTCACAATTACTTTTGTTTTAAATACACAAATGACGTGTTTAGTGTCAAATCTTGCTCTGATGCCAGCTATAACAGAACCGACCAAATCATAAGAACGTAAGTACAAAAACAATCACCGAAGCGATCAAATTCCTGTACTTAAGCTCCCATAATCCCGGTAGTCTGGAAATCACGAAGGATTTCAACCAACTTTCGACATACAAACCAAGATCGTAGTGATTCAACACAACACATCATCCGTTACAACATTTCACAGGTAGCATTCGGATTACATCCATCAGAGTTGAAATAGAATATTACAAACCAAGTTTGAGTGTGCGGAAGCAACATAGTTTGGTACAAACATCATAGTTTTCAATTACATTACCAAGTCTGAGTCATGTCCCACAAAAGCATTATTAGGTATGAGAACTAGTAGAGACCGTGCCCAACGGTCTAGTCTTCATCCCCAGCTAGGAGAAGGCACTACTTGCAGCAACCAAAGTAGAACTGGTCATCTGCAACAGGTGGGAGATAAACCCTGAGTACGAGAAGGTACTCAGCTAGACTTACCCATCAAAACCAGAAATAAAAGACACCAAGGATCATGCAAGGCTTTTCAGGTGGGCTAGCTTGACACAGTTGCATAAAAGAGCTTATGATTATAGTAACCAATTTAAACTTAGCATCAAGCTTATCATTATTTACCTGTCCACTAAATTAGCACCTGTACTAGAGCACTCACTTATTAGGAGCAAACAATATTAACCATAGCAGGTATAATAAGGCTGTCATCATCATATCATCATTTCTGAACCATTAAGTTATTAAGTGTATCTACATTGGAGATAAGCCCATCAAGTTCTCACTAACCGGGAGAGACGGCGACTTGAATCGAATTACAACTCAGCTGAGGGGGTATTCCTAACTCTCACCCTGGCATACTTAGCAAGGGTAGCCGTGGGTTACCTTTGGTACAACTCAGGAACCAAATTCGCGGGTTCGATCAGCGCCAGCACTCTCAGGGATTACCCTTCTGCCAGGACGATCAGGACTTTTAAATCACCTGCCCTTGGACTCACGCCTACGGCTCCCTTCCGAGGCGCACTTTATACTTATCAACTCCCGGCCTAAGGTGAGCTACTCGGCTTCGCGGTCGGTCATCGGACACGGCCAACTAAGAGAGAGGCATGCGTTCAACATGAACAGGAAAGGCTCCAAGAATCAGTCCTTAAGCGACACAGACGGAGTCACTGCAAATCGGCAAGCCTCCGTCCGGTCTTCATTTCAAATTAAGACTGGTTCTTTTCCACGATAGCAAATATAGCCAACCGTGCCACATGTATATTCCTATATCTCGTAGGTGACAGGAAATCACCCGACTTCTACCGTGTTAAAGCAGGGCTAAGCACTACACGAGCCTGAGCTACATAGGATTCAGGGTAACCATATCTGGACAAGGATTGGATAACCAATGCAGCAAGTGTTTGCATCCAACACCTAAACTTAATGCAACAACATATGTATGTAACAATAATACTGTAACAGCATTTCAGAAATTAGGAGGCTTAATATGCTCCGGGGCTTGCCTTTCACAAAGTTGCAAGGACGGTGATCCGGGCACTCAACGGCGACCTCGTCTGGCACTTCTCCTGAAGGTTGCTCCTCCTGAATCTCCGGTGTTGGCTGCTGCTACTCGCTCGGTTCCTCGAATTCTAGTAGGGTCACTCCTTCCGGTACACCTATTGCATGTCGATGCAAAAGATAAATACCATGGATGCATAAGGAATGACATGATGCTCATGATGAATGAATCACAGTAAGTGTTTACCGAAAACATCACTGGACACTCGTTTACCGAGTAAGACTAGCCCTATTCAAATCACTTTAAGCATGTATCTAACTTAACTTAAAGAACAAGATCAACTTACCTAACTTGCATAACCTAAGATAAAGATGCTCATCTTCGGTTAAAGGCCTAACACCTAGGAACATTACCACAACTTAGAAATAGTAACGGTATACATAATTTAACATTTAAAGTTTCATATGCATACAAGTATTCCCGTAATTAAATCACAACAAGAGTTATACAAATCCAATCCAAAATAACATATGACATGTCTAATTTGAGCATAATTAGGAAACCCTAATGAAAAGTGTCAAGCAATAGATTTCACATTTTTCCTAACATCATTCTAGCATAAGAACCTTACTCACCAAATTTTACCTATACTGGATCTATAGAAAAATTATGAAAATTCACACAAGATCCATCCATCGATAAAAAGAAATTCTATAACTCACAAACTATCCATGCACTAGCTCTGAAATTTTAACCAGAGCTTCTACTAAGCAATAACAGATTACCCACAAAATTTCATAATTTTTTGATCACAGAAACTCAAGATAAAATTCAAACAAGTTTGCATGTATCCAAAAACACATTTCAAAGTCCTATTTAATTCATCCTGAATTTCTAAAACATGTGCTCATATAATATTTTTATTAAATACTAGACAATACTAGGAACTCAACAAAATTAGAACCATAGCATTTGGATCTACCAAACTTGAGTTACACATTTTTGAATCATGCACACAAATCTGTGAAAAACAAAATAACAAAACAAAACAAGAAATCATTCCTTTGTAGTTGGGCCGGCCCGAGGACACGGCGGCCCGCGAAGCGTACAGGCATGGCCCAAGATGCTGCGCAGCCCATGCTAGGCTCCTGCCTGAGCCTCGGCGGCTGACAGGGAGGACCCGCGCGTCAGCGAGAGGAGCAGGGGAGGCGGCCTCGGCGACGGTGGAACTCGCCGACGGCGAACCCTCCGGCGAATTGAACAGCATCGGCGTGCTTCCCAAACCCCCACCCATCGATTTCCCTACCAATCTGAAGCTCTAGTGGTCCCTAAGCGCTCCGGCCACGGTGCACGGCAACTCGGCCATGGCGCACGGCGGCGCTCGGCCGTGTCCCGGCGCGGCTAGACCGGCACTAGTGGTGGCCGTTACACTCGAGCATCTACACGTGATGGAGACGACTAAACGCGAACTAAGAGAGGAAGAGGGGAATGGGGCCGTGCTGGCCAAGGTGAGGTCACCGGCGCGGCCATGATGGCCATGGCGCGGCGGTGCATGGAGCCGGCAAGGCTGCTTACCTAGGGTTCATACGACTCAGAGAAGGTGTAGATGAGATCTGTGGGAGGCTAGCGGAGCACTGAGCGCGAGGGTGCAGGGCGAGGCGTGACGGCGAGCAATGGTGGAGCGGTGGCTTCTCAACGGATCAGACGCGCGCGGGTTGAGCGAATGGAGCAGGGCCGAAGCCGGGGTGAGCGCGGCGCTGGCTTGAAGTGGAGGACAATGGGCAGCGGCTTCAGATCAGTCACGGTGCGATCAGCCGACCGACACCGGGTGTCACCCACGCGGCGCTTGACCTCTGTTGCCGGTCGGCCATGACCGACTGAATCATTTTAGAAACATTTCGATTCAGTTATCCAATGACCGACTGACAGAGCAGGTTAGACGATGATTAACTCCTAATCCGTGACGATCTAGTACCTGGTGTAGTTAACAAAATTAAAGATCCAAGTGAGTACAACAACTTTGTTCATTGGATCTTGGACTAATTCGGTTAGGATTGGGAGATACAAGCCTCCAAACAGGGATACTCGAAACTGAAATGCGCCAAAAGACTTAGAAAAATTCTAAGGGTGAATCCAGCCTAGAAATCTGACTTGTGGGCCATGTTTGACCATGTTCCACACATTTTCATGAGTTGGCCATAAAACAACTTTTGTTCCTTGATAAATTAGCTACAACTTTGGTAAAGAGTGCACAGCCATGCAAAGTCTCTAAGTTGGACTTTTGACTCAGTCAAACAGTGAGACTCCTAGGGTAAATTCTAGTCAAACCTCCATTCAAGGGCAATTTTGTCATTTTGACCTACATGAACAATGTCCAAACAATTACTCTAAGTGTAGTTAAGGTGTATTAGATCATGATCAACCACTTTACACAATTGTTATACCATTTCAATTGATCACCTGTGATGAAACAATAAAAAACAAGCAATTTACCCAATGTTGCAATGAAATGTTTCGCATGTTTCATGACTTTGTGATTATTTCATACTTGGCACATTACTACCATATTGCCATGTTTCAAGGTATGAGAGTTTCATGTTGCATTCACATGTTGCACTACTACCACTCTATGCAATCAAGCATGAAACACATACAATTTAAAATGTTGCATATGTATGTTTCAATGATAATGGCATGATGACATGGATAATGCACATGTTTATGAAATGACATGCAATTTAGTGGAAGCCTAAACACCTAGGGTGTTACAGAGGGGCACGGGGTCGGAGTCGGAAGTAGGGCTCGGGGCAGGCCTTCCAATCGGAGAGGCTATCCAGAGATGGCTGGAGCCTAAATCGAGCGCTCTAGTCTGATAGGTGGGCCGAAATAGCTCACGAGCGGGCGTTGCTCTTCTTGGGCCTAGCCATCTGGTCGGTTGTTGGACCGTTCCTTTGCCCTATTGTTTTTAGTCTCTTGGGCCGAGCCTTGGCGCAGAAGCCAGTCCCCGAGGGACCCCAGGTTTATGAACCCAACAGGAGCCCCCGAGCCCCCGGGTGATTCAGGTAGAATCGTCAGGGGGATTTTTGTTTTGTCGATGGGTGCGCGTGAACGCACCCATGGGTGTAGCCCCCGAGCCCCTGGGTAGTTCAGGCAGAACTATCTGGGGGTGTTGTTTTAGCATGTGTGTGTGCATTTTTTTGTCTGAGATGGAATTTTGTTAACCAAGGCGTCATTGTGTAGCCGAGGTGTTTTTTTCAACTTACTGATCCCGACGTTGATGCGCGTCGTGGATCAGGTGAGGAAGTTAGTCCGAGCGAGAGAGAGCTCACTGATCCTAGCGTTGATGCGCACCGTGGATCGGGTGAGGGAGTTAGTTCGGTCATCAGAGAGCTCACTGATCCTGGCGTTGGTGCGCCGTGGTTTTGAAATGGTTAGTTCAGGGGACGGATGAGACCGAGCCCGTGGGTCCTGGTGTCATGGATCTTTTGGCCTTGGCGTAGCCTGGGTAGCCGAGGTAGTTAGTTTAGTTAGTTTTCACATGAGTTTGGAGTCGTGGTCCCTGGATTTTGGAGCGCAGTCGGAAGTAAAGCTGTTTACGCAAGTTCAGAGTCGTGGTCCCTAGATTTTTGGAGCGTAGTCGGAAGTGAAGCTGTTTACGTGAGTTTGGAGTCGTGGTCCTCGGATTTTTTGGAGCGCAGTCGGAAGTGAAGCTGTTTACGCGAGTTCAGAGTCGCGGTCCCCGGATTTTTGGAGCGCAGTCAGAAGTGAACCTGTTTACGTGAGTTCGGAGTCGCGGTCCCTGGATTTTTGGAGCGCAGTCGGAAGTGAAGCTGTTTACGCGAGTTCAGAGTCACGGTCCCCAGATTTTTTGGAGTGCAATAGGAAGTGAAGCCGTTACGCGAGTTCAGAGTCATAGTCCCAAGCCATAGCTGGATGTCGTAGATCCTGTCGACGTGAGTTTAGAGTCGTGGTCCCAAGCCATAGCCGGATATCGTAGATCCTGTCGACGCGAGTTCGGAGTCATGGTCCCAAGGTTTTTGGTGTTTGAGCCCTCGAGCCTTGTTGAGCCTTGATGGGGGTCATGTGAGTTGTTTTGTGTTACCCCATCCGGTTCCTCACAACCGGAGGAGCTGAGTTTCGTCGCTTGTCCCGATCGCTCGGGCTCGAAGACTAGCTCGGTGAGTTCGCTAATGGGTGTGATCGAGCAGAATCCGGGTCCATCGTTCGTGATGGGGTCGGCATAGCCCTCTTGTGACATTCCACTACTCCTTTACCTGCAACCTGGTAGATGCCTAGGTGGTTCCGGAGACCGACCTGGGTGGCCAAATGGCCTCCCCTCGATGGAGATTCTATGGCTTGGCGAGAGGTTCAGGATCGAACGAGAAGGTTGAGATGACCCGGTTTGCCGGACCGGGCGAAGGCCGCACGGTGCTCATCTATAGTTTTCTCCCTTGGCTCTGTTGTTTGCTCATGTCAAATGAGGCAACCACCGCTTCGTGACGCAACACGGAGCATTCTGGTGCATTTCGCTACACGTGTGATGCTTAGTTCCCGAGCCCCCGGGTGATTCAGGGCCCGAATCATCCGGGAGGCACGGGCATATGGAATGAGATGCGTGTATGGATGTATGAAATCATTTATAAGGAAATAGAGGGGTTCGGTACTACTCACCTTGATTGCTAAATTGACGGGGTTCGAAGAGCTTTAGTCGGAAATGTCCGACCAGGACCTGTGCTTGTCAATCATGGGTGAGCCCTTGTGTGAATAGTTTTTGTATTAATGAACACATGCTCACCTTGATGGAGTCGGCACGGCCCGCATGGGGAATCCCTTTGCTTCCTACCTTGGTAGGTGCCTCATCTGCATGATAAGGTCAGGCGCTCCATGTTCTTCTACTGAGCATCTATGGGTGTGACGCCCTTGAGGTACCCTTTGTGTTTGCCGAAGCCGAGGGAGCGGAACTGAGCGGATCCCTAGTAGTCGCAGTGGTATTTGCAGTAGTAGAAAATGTAAAAGTTAAGTTTGTGGGTGAGTCCCCATGTGAACAGTTTTTTGTATTAATGAATACATCAGTACTGTCCTTGTGACAGAACCACGATATCCTTTCTTTATTTATATCCTAGCATAACCCTCATTCTTTTCCTTTCCCTCTCGTACCTGCATGTTTGTCCTGTAGGGTGCGACCTTGGGAGTCCGAGGCGTGGCCCGCGGGGCTCGACTGCTCGTATCCGTAGGGAAAGGCGGGGTGCATTTAGTTGGGAGTAAGAACAAAGTTACGTAGGGTAATCAAAGACATGGAATGTGTTTCTATTTGGGGACAAAGTTGTTTATTATGTGATAGTAAAAAGAAAAGGGGAGGTAATCTTTATTATTGTTCCCTTATGGAGCCCCCGAGCGACCCGGGCTAAAAATGTTCGGGCCGGGGTGCTCTTACAGGAGCATGTGTTCAACTAAAAAAGGTGGTTAGACCAAGTTTAGGGGAAAATGACGTAGCTGTTCAATGTTCCAAGTGTTGGTGAGAGCATTGCCGTTGTTATCCTCCAGTCGGTAGGTGCCCGGTCGGATTACTTCAATCACCGTATAGGGCCCTTCCCATGGTGGAGAGAGCTTGTGTTTTTCCTTCATTGATTGGGTCCTCCGGAGTATGAGATCGCCAACTTTGAGTATCCTTCCCCTGATCTTCCTTTCATGGTACCTGCGGAGGGTTTGTTGGTAGTGAGCAGAGCGGATGACGGTCGTTTCATGGGCCTCTTCGAGTAGGTCAACTGTGTCTTGTTGAGCCTCCGTGGCTCGGTCATGGTCGAAAGCCTTTACTCTTGGTGCACCATGGTCGAGGTCGGAGGGCAACATTGCCTCAGCTCCGTAGGCTAGGAAGAAGGGTGTGAATCCCATGGATCAGTTTGGGGTCGTTCTTAGGCTCCAGAGGATCGCTGGAACCTCTGCTACCCATCGCCCAGCATACATGTTGAGTCGATTGAAGATGCGTGACTTAAGTCCTTGGAGGACCAGGCCATTAGCACGTTTGACCTGACCGTTAGTTTGTGGATGTCCGACCGAAGCCCAGTCGATCCTGATACCGTATCCGTTGCTAAAGTCTAGGAACTTTTTTCCGGTGAAGTTAGTCCCATGGTCAGTGATGATACAGTTAGAACACCGAACCGGTAGATGATGTCGAGGAAGAATTTGACTGCCTCCTCCGATCGAATGTTGGTGATGGGTTTGGCCTCTACCCACTTGGTGAATTTGTCTACCGCTACGAGTAGGTGAGTGAAACCACCTGGGGCCTTTTTCAGGGGTCCTACCATGTCAAGGCCCTAGACCACGAATGACCAGGTGATGGGGATGGTTTGGAGCTCTTGTGCAGGCAAATGGGTTTGCTGAGCGTAGAACTGGCATCCTTCACACCTGCGGATGACCTCCTCCGCATCTCGTAGCGCGGTTGGCCAATAAAAACCTTGGCAGAAGGCTTTTCTGACCAGTGACCTTGGGGCCGCGTGATGCTTGCAAATGCCAGCATGGACCTCGAGGAGGAGTTGCCTCCCTTGGTTCGTGGGGATACACTTCATGAGTACTCCTGATGGGCTCTGTTTATACAGCTCATCACCGAGCGTGATGAAGGTCTTTGTGCATCGAGCGATCCATCAGGCTTCAGTCCTTTTGGGCAGGAGAACTTCCTCGAGGAGGTAGGCGAGTAGCGGTACTTGCTAGTCGGTTTGATCGAGTGTCAGTATGACGATGTTTGAGGGTGACATAGAGGTACTGGGGTCAGAGCCCCTAGGCGCTGGCTAGGCACCGGGGTTGGAGCCCCCGAGCACCGGCTGGTCGTCGGCTTGTGTCTGGGTCGGACCTTCCAGGATGTGGGCAGACGGCTCGTGGATGTCATTGATGAAGACCCCGGTTGGGGATGGATCCCGCCTGGCGGCCAATTTCACAAGGAAATCGGCGGCATTGTTGTCCCTTCGAGGGACGTGATGCAGTTTGATCCCCTGGAATTTGTCCTCGAGCTTGCGCACCTCTTGATAGTATGCTGTCATGAGGGGGCTTTTGCAGGAGGACTCCTTCATGACCTGATCAATGACTAGTTCTGAGTCGCCACGGACGTAGAGTCACATAGCACCGAGCTCGATGGCGATGCGGAGCCCATTGATAAGGGCCTCGTATTCTGCAGCATTGTTTGAAGCTGAGAAGTGGAGGCGGATGGCGTAGCGGAACCTACTCCCAACCAGGGAGATCAGAACCACTCCGGCCCCTGAGTCGGGCACCATTATGGACCCATCGAAGTACATTGTCCAGTACTCGTGGGTGATGTCCGGGGTTGGAAGCTGGACCTCCGTCCATTCGGTGACAAAATCCACGAGAGCCTATTTGGCATGGCTCCACTCTAGAACTCCAGCAACTCCAGCAAAAAATCTAGCCAAACACCCTAGCTCCAAAACTCCATAGAGCTGCCAACTCCATGGAGCTATAATGCAAATGGGGGTGGAGTTTTGGAGCACCTCTTTTGCTGCTCCAAAATCCTCTCTTTTGAACCTCCTCGTGGAGTTGGTGGGTAATTACCCACCAATGCCACTGATTACAGAAAAAAATGGTTCGATTCTATTTTTCTAAGCTCCCCAAGCCGTGACTCCCTCCCCATCCGACTGGATTCACGAAGGTCTTCGAGCATCTCCATCGCCCGCTCGCCTACCATTCCCACCCAACTCCGGCTGCCATGCCTGCCCAAATCCATCCGCCGTGCCCGCCCCTAAACACCGCCGTGCATCCTGGCCTCGGGCGAGTGCTCCATGGGCGCCACCGCGTGTTTCCCACGGCGCTTCTCCATGGCCTCCACGAGTTCCCTACAAGATCCTCTGCTTCTCTATGGGTGCTTCTTCAGGGGTGGGAAAGAGCTCTCCATGGGCACAAGCTCGGTAGAGGGCTACCGCGGGCTGGAGCTCTGCCGCGGGCACGAGGGCCTGGTCTGGCGACGTGGGATCTGAGCTGCCATTGATGGGTTTTCTTTCGAGCATTGGTTGTGAATGTTTTCCTCGGCTCCTCACCGCCGCCATCAACAACGCCCCACCCCCATCAATAGCCACTCGGCCACCGCTCCTGTGGCACATCTCATCGAGGGCGCGCGTGCCGTGCGGTCTAGGCCGCCCGCCAGGAGCAGCGCGATGGCAAGGCATTGCTGTCCCTGAGGAAGAAAAGAGGAGAATAAGAGGATGACAGGTGGGACCATGAGTTGGGGGCAAGAATGACAATTCACCTTCAAACTCCTCTTTTCTAGAGCTGGGGACATCCTCCTAGCCAAACACCTCAATTAGACAGCTCTAACTCCACCTAGAGCTGGCTCCACCTAGAGTTCTGGAGTGGAGCAGCTCCACCCAGAGTTGGAGCCATGCCAAATAGGGCCTTAATAGCGGTGCGGGGGCTATATCTGATGTCATGGCCCATGAGTTCAAGTGGCCAATTGGAGATTCGTCCCGTGGCGTCGTGGTTGCGGATGATGTCTTCGAGCGGGTATGAAGTGACGACTGTGACTTCATGGTCGGTGAAGTAGTGTAGGAGTTTCCTAGTTGCCATTAGTATGGCGTATAGGAGTTTCTGCACCTAGGGGTACCAAACCTTGGGGTCGATAAGTACTTCTCTGACGAAGTATACGTGTCACAGTACCTTGAGCTGGTGTCCCTGTTCCTCCCTATCGACGACCAGGGCGGCGCTCACCACATGGTTACTTGCCGCGATGTAAAGGAGGAGGGGTTCTCCTCGTTCGAGTGCGATGAGGATTGGGGCCAATGTCGGGGACGTTTTGAGGCTTTCGAGAGCCTGCTAGGCTTCCTCAGTCCAGATGAAGGTGTCTGTCTGTTTGAGAAGCTTATAGAGTGGCATCCCCCGTTCGCCGAGCCAGGAGATGAAGCGGCTTAGGGCAGCCAGGTAGCCGGTGAGCCTCTGCACGCCCTTGATGTTGCGTATGGGACCCATGTTGGAGATGGCTGCGATCTTTTTGGGTTGGCCTCGATGCCATGCTCGGATATGATATATCCAAGCAGCTTCCCCTTCGGAACGCCGAAAACACATTTTTTGGGATTCAACTTGATGTTCAACCTTTGAAGGTTAGTGAACGTCGCAGCCAAGTTTGCGATCAGATCACATGCTCAAGCTGTTTTGACCACTATGTCATCAACATAGATGGCGATTGTTGGTTTTGGTCATTCGGCCTGATTAGGCTAATCGGGCGGGTCAATTTGGTCGGCGAAGCATTGCTGCATGCACCTTTGGTAGGTGGTGCCAGCGTTCTTCAAGCCGAACGGCATGGTCACGTAGCAGTATGAACCATATGTGGTGATGAACGAGGTTGCAAGTTGATCGGACTCTTTCATCGCAATCTAGTGATAGCTTGAGTAGGCGTCCAGAAAGGAGAGGATCTCGCAACCCAAGGTGGAGTCAATTATCTGGTCTATGCATGGCAAGGGAAAGTGATCCTTTGGACATGCCTTGTTGAGTCTAGTATAGTCAACGCACATTCTCCACTTCCCAGTCTTTTTGTCTAACAAGGACGGGATTGGGGAGCCAGTCGGAGTGGAAAACCTCCCTGATGAATCCGGCTACTAGGAGCTTGGCCATCTCTTCGCCTATGGCCCTGTGCCTCTCGTCGTCGAAATGACGCAGGCGTTGCTTTGTGGGCTTTGGGCTTGGGATAAGGCATAGTGCATGCTCAGTGACCTCCTATGGTATCCCCGGCATGTCAGAAGGCTATCATGTGAAGACATCGCGATTGTCGCGTAGGAAGTCGGCGAGCTCGCATTCCTATTGGGCCGGGAGCTGGGTCCTGATTTGCACCGTCTTGGCTGGGTCGGTGGGGTCAACACCCACCACCTTGGTTTCCTCGAGCGGGCAGAAGGCCATTGAGGGGGTCGGTTTGTTGCAATCTGGGACTGCTAGGGTTGATGACTCCCTGAGCTATAGGAGCTCGGAAGAGTTGATGACCACGGTGGCAAGCTTGTAGTGCTCGCGGTCGCACTCGAAGGCATGCGAGAAGGCGCTACTCATGGTGCTGACACCGTTTGGTCTCAACATCTTCAGCTTGAGGTAGGTGTAGTTGGGGATTGCCATGAATCTTGCATAGCATGGCCACCCCAAGATGGCATGGTAGGACCCTAGAAAGTCCACTTTGAAGGTGAGGACCTCTGAGCAGAAGTTGGCCCGGCTGCCAAATGTGATGGGCAGATCGATCTGTTTGAGCGGGTATGCCTGTGCTCCTGGGATTACCCTGTGGAAGGGTGTCAATGTACAGGATGTTGAGGTCGTTGCCCCTGTCCATTAGCACCTTGGTGAGGCACTTCTTGCGGACGATGGGGTCGACGATGAGCGGGTAGTGTCCCGGTCTTGCGACGTAGGAGGGATGGTCCCTCTAATCAAAGGTGATCGAGGATTCCGACTAGCTGAGGAAGGAGGGGATAGCTATTTCAACGGCGCATGCCTCCCTATAGCGTACCTTATGCTGGCGTTTAGTCTAGATGGCGTTGGATCCACCAAAGATCATGATGCACTCTTCAGGTTCAGGGAAGCCTTCTCTGTCCTTGCCTACTGCGCCTCCCTTCTTGGCTGCTGGCTCCTTGCTGTCTCCCTCCTTTGGCCCGCCGGCCTATCGGAGGAAACATTTGAGGAGCTCGCACTCCTTGTAGAGGTGTTTGATGGGGTAGGCATGGTTGGGGCATGAACCATCCATGAGTTTGTTGAAGTGGTCAGGCAGTCCCTGTTGGGGCTGCTTGGTCATGTGATCGGCCACGATGACCAGCGCGCGGCTGTCCGACCGGTGTCGATCTTTTTTGTTTTTCTTGCCCCTCTGCATGGAGGGGCCTTCGTCTGGGTCCATGCGCTTGGCTTTGAGCTTGTCCCGGCCTCCGCCGAAGACTGCTCCGACCACCTCCTTGCTAGAGGCATGGTTGGTGGCGACGTCGAGTAGGTCATGGGTGGTACGGGGTTTCAAGCAGCCAAGCTTGTGGATCAGGGACTCACAGTTTGTCCCAGAGAGGAATGCGCTGATGACATCGACATCGACAACATCGAGGAGGGAGTTGCATCATTGGGAGAACCTATGGATGTAATCCCGTAGGGACTCGTTGGGCTCCTGCTGACAACTCTTGAGGTCCTAGGAGTTTCCCGAGTGGACGTACGTCCCCTAGAAATTCCCAACGAAGACCCTCTTGAGGTCCGTCCAGTCGTGGATGCTGTTGTGCAGAAGGAATTCGAGCCATGCCCGAACATGTTCTCCCGTGCAAATGGGAAGGTATTGAATGATGAAATAGTCATCATCCACTCCTCTGGCCCGACAGGCGAGCCGAAAGTCTTCGAGCCAAATGCCTGGGTTGGTCTCCCTAGTGTATTTGGTGATGTTGGTGGGTGGCCAGAAACGCTGCAGGAATGGTGCTCTCCGGATATGCCGGCTGAAGGCCCATGGCCCTAAGCCCTTAGGGTTGGGGCTCTAGTCGTCTGGCCGGCGACCGTGTTTGGGGCACGTTTCTTCGCTTCCCTCGATGGTTTGGCCGGGGTCCGTGTCGCCTGCTGCCGTATGGTGGACATCATTATTGTGTCGAGCCCGATGTCAGTTGATGATGCTGTGAGCGTCCTGGTGTGGATTGGGCCAATTGTGTACCGGTGATTGGTGTGGAGCAGGCGCCAGGTTGGACCAGGACGTGGCTGCCGCACCCTGAGCTAGGCCTGACGGCTATGGCGGCGAGTGAATGGAGCGATCCGTCTGGTCCATCCTTGTCCCCCTGGTGGGGAGAGAGGGCATGGGTCGGTGTCACAACACAGAGCTTTCCACCTATTGGACGGCGGTGGCTTCTATTAGAACTCAGAGGTTCCGGTAGACTGCCCGCTCCTAGGGTCGATGGGCTCGGGAACGCCATGCAGAAGCATTGCCGCAGCGGCAATGTTTTGGCCAGCCCGGGCAAATTGAGGGAGATCATTCCCCTCGTTCATGATGTTGTGTTGGACCTTGCGGGCACGACCCTGGGCGCCGCCCGCCGGGCCATGCGCATGGGGCGCAACGGGCTGTACTGACAGCACCAGCATAGGTGGTGGCTGGTTCTGCCATCATTGTCGTAATTCCTCGGCGTGTGCTTGCGTAGATGCGAGGCCCCCCACATGTGGGTCTAGAGGGGTGTGAGTTTGCGCAGACTCCGCAACCATCGGCGGCTGTCCCGGAGCATCCGCCATAGCGCACTCCTAGGATGGACAATGGTGGAGCGCCATGTCACCGATGCTGGAGCCGTTGCTCTTGCCCTCACCATCCAAGAGTTCATGGGAAATGGTAGGAACGTAGCCTGCCATTCCCACGAACTCGGACGTGAGGGGGGATGGTGTCAGCATCCTTCGGAGCCCCCGAGCGTATGCGTCCACGGAGGACACGAGGCCATAGGGGAACCGATCATACGGTGTTTGTGGCATGGGCGGTATATTCCCTCTTGGTGATTGGTGGGAGATAGTAAATAAAGAGCTAGTAGTAGTACACATATTACTTACAGTGGAGTTTGAGCAGAGAGTTTGCTCGGAATGAAGCGTAGATGCCACGCCATCAAAGTCGTGTGTCCCGGAGTCGATGGAGGACGTCTCTCCGATGGGTGCCGGGTCGCGAGTCTCCTCGCGGAGGTGGAGTACGTCAAGTCGGTTGGCGACGAAGTCTAGGCTTCCAAAGAGGAAGGCCTAGGATGGCTTGAAGATGGGTGGGACCCACATCCCGGTGGGTGAGAGTGCGCGGAACTCCAACGAGCCAAAGCAAATCATATCACCCGAGACCACCACGGTGGGGGTGGCGGAAGAATGGGCCATCCGATGACCAAAAAAGTGTTGAATGTACAGCGTCTTCCTCACAGATGGCGCCAACTGTCGGTGCAGAAAGTGACCAACTAGTGAATATTTGTAGTTTTGCTGTACGTTGTGATCGGAGGTGGCCTAGCACTCAATGACACAGGATTTATACTGGTTCAGGCAACATGCCCAACGTCTAGTCAGGGTCGATCGGTGACTTTATTCCTAAGCCTAGGAGCTCGAAGTTTGTAGTGGGGTTACAAACGAGAGGGAGAAAGATGGGGTGTATAGGAGGTCCGGTCAGCTCTGACCGGAAGGGCCAAGAGTGACAAGAACTTCGCTACGAGCTAAGAGTTCAAGCGGGTGCTTGAAGTCCAAACCGGGTGGTTCTGTGGTTGTGAGCTATCGATCTAAGGAACTCTGATCTACTGGAATCGGTCTATCTCTCTCTGGTCGGAGGAAGCACACCCCCTTTTATAGATGAAGGGGATGGCTTTACAAGTGAGATGGTGAGAGTACGTATGCTGCCGAGCCTTGTTGCCCACGCCGATGAGAATTGAATAACGGTAGGCACCAACAACACTATTGATATCACTATAGAATGTCAGGTGCACGTGGGAGGTTGCGCTATCTTCTTCAAGAAGGGTTGACATCGGTACCTATGAAAACTATTTGATGCCTAGAGGCATGTGAGGAGTCGCGCTATGTTCACCTGGTATGGTAAATTCTGGTGCCCATACCGCTATCGATGTCCAGAGACACGTGGGGGGTCTTACCGTATGGGAGTTTTAGCGGCCCCTACAATACTGTAGAGGGATATGTCGGCGCCTACAATACTGTTTGTGTCAGGGTGGCTATAGAGTACTATTCGGTGCAGGGTATGGTCCCTGGTATAGTGGTTTTGACTTGTGAGCCTTCCCTTGCCTTTCTTTGCACACCTTCTAGTTCCTACCGAATGGGTGTCCCTGGTCGGATGGCTCTAGTCGACTCTAAGTGCGCCAGTTGGAGAAGAGCGGTGAGCAGAGTTCTTATGAGCCCCGATCGGAGGGACATGGGGTCAGAGTCAGAAGTAGGGCTCGGGGTAGGCCTTCCGATCGAAAAGGCCATCCGGAGACGGCTGGAGCCTGAATCGAGCGCTCCGGTCGGATAGGTGGACCGAAGTAGCTGTTGAGCAGGGGTTGCACTTCTTGGGCCTGGCCTTCCGATCGGTTGTTGGACCGTTCCTTTGCCCTGTTGTTTTTAGACTCTTGGGCCAAGCCTTGGCATAGAAGCCGGTCCTCGAGGGACCCCGGGTTTATGAACCCGATAATAGGATTGACTAATTGATTCAACCGTGAAGTACTTTGTCCAGGCCACATGGCAACAAAAGTCTTATTAAACTAGTACACAGACTGGTGACACATGAAAACACTAGCTTAACATTGTCTTGACCCCATGAAAGCAAAAGAGGCACCACCCAGTGGCACGGTGTTGCAGGAGCATGCACGTTCAAACTAGTTGTCATTGATGTCCTTTTGGAGAATGGTAGTAGAAACATCACTAGGATGAATCTGGAGGAACCCAGTTGCAATGCCTTTGATCACCTCCTTTGTTAGATAGGGCGCTTGTGCTGAGGTGGAGGGTGAAGCTAGGATCATGGCATGGGGCACTGACTTGAGCTCATCTTCCTAGGTGCTCCTCTTCTTCTGGGGGGTCTTGAAACCAGCACTGTGGCAGAACCAACCGAAATAGCACACTTACGGAGGCGCTCGTCTTCCACCATACACTAAGCACCCCAAAAGCAAGCTACATCGGGCGGTATCCGTCGGGCACACCACAAGGGAGAACCCGAAAGCTCCACATTTTTCCCAAGGATCCAATAATGGGAACGAGTTACAATACAAGTCCATTTCATACATCAGGGTTTCTTAGAAAGTACATTATTACAATAGCAAATACCAGAGTGCGGAATGATAAACAATGGAATTTAAAATATACATCTAGCGATAGGGACGTGGATCCGTCTGAGCCCACCAGAAGAATCCTCCACACAAGGTACTTCTCAAGCATCACCTACAATAGGGGTAAATAAACCCTGAGTACTTCATGTTAAGCGCTACAGCATCTATCCAAAATGCCTACCCAATAAACCCAGGTATCAAGGATATATGGTACAAGGAATCATCTAGGTAAAGTCCTTAAAGGCTATTCAAATTAAACTCATGCATGAATGTAAGTGGTAGTAGTTCATAGGTAACAAGGGGCCTTTAGTACACTTGCCTTCCTCAAAGTCATCCTAGGAGTACTGCTGATCCTGCTAGGGGTCCTCAGTCACCTCGAATGGCTCACCCTCTAATTGTGATCCAATCATCAATCAAGCATCATACCAATCATTACATGCATACAAGATAGAACTCCATTAGAACAGTACACCAAACAGTGAAAACATATGTTGAAAAGCTTATAGATCTGTTCTATGCATTGCTACGAACACATGAGCGAAAGAATCACTCAAATCGGACTTAAAACGTGAAAGTTATGCATGAAATAAGATGTAATGGCAATTCTATAAATAAACTAACCTATTTTCGAATTAAAACAATTAAAAATCTGAATTTAAATGAAATTTGGACCAGGCATACTATTTCTGGAAATGTCAGGGTTCTAAACGAATAAAATCAGGACCGAAAAATAATTATTTTGAACTAACCAGGACTGCGGGTTGATTCACTAGAAACCGAGGGGCTATTTTGTAAAACTGGCATGGCTGACCGCGTGTTGACCTGAGGCTACTGACTCATTGACACGTGGCGCATTGTGATTCGCTTGGTGCACCACATGGCGTAGACCGGTGCTGACGTAGGCACGGTGCGCCGGGTCCATGGTTCACCGTGGACCGGCCACTTAAATCCAACCGGTATCTAATCTGGGCCATCCATGCTAGATCCAACGGCGCAGGGGTGAGGGCCAGGTGGTGGCTCATCGGGGAAGAAGCCCATGGTGGCGGCGCCATGGCCGATGCGACTGGAACTTGGGCTATGGCTTCCTAGGGCGCCAAAACAAGATCTGAGGGCACGAAAAGACGGAGGGGCTCACCGTGAGTCGTCTGGAGGGGAACGCGGCGTCCGGGAAGGCTCTGAAGCTGGTCATCGATGGCGGCCGGAGCTAGAGAGAGAAAAGGCGCGCGGGTGAGGATGTAGCCGGGCAAAACAAGGCCAAAACATGAATTGGGGAGTACCAACGGGCGCGGGGAAGTTCGGCGGTGCTTCGGGTGGCTTTGGCGTCGGCGTTCACGCTCGGGAGGGGAGGGTTCACTGGCGGCGATGGCTCACGGCAGTGAGCAAGGAATGGAGAAGGGCAGAGGGGAGGGGCTCGGCCTTTATAGGTGGGTGGCAGCGGCGTGAAAGGAAGGGAAGCAAGGCGGGTTCGGCGCTTTCCATACGGGCGACGGTGGCCTTCCATCGGAGCCACGCCATTGATGGGCAGAGAAAGGAAGGGCGTCGAGGAAGAAAGGAAGGTGGACAACGCGGCTGATGGGTGGGTCCAGACGCGCAGCGAGAGAACAGCGCGTGCGGGCGTAGGCCGAGCAGGCCGCGGTGCCGAGGTGGGCTGCGCTGGTGGACTGGCTCGGTGGTGAAGGCTGGCCGAGTTGATGCGCGCGCGCGGGTGGCAAGCTAGGCCCTCGCGGGGTGCGGGCCAGCGCGTCAGCGCGGGGTAGCCGCCGAGTGGGCCGCGCCAGGCAAGGCAGGCCAGGAAGGGGGAGGAAGAAGGCCGGGCTGGCTGGAGTTGGGCCAGAAGGTGAATTTCTTTTTTTTCCAAATCAAATTTTTATCCAATTCTATTTTCTCCATTTTCATTTTTAAGCCAAATTCAAATAAGTTTTGAATGCAAATTTCAAATCATCTAGCCCTACACTCAATCAAAAACCATATGATTCGGCATGAATGCAACAAACAAGTTTCTAAACTTATAGTTTATTTTATTTATACAATATTTATTATTTGGCCTATGTTAGAAATACCTAGAAAATGTATAAATAGGGCAAGAATTTAATTGCTAATTGCAGTAGAATTTTAGGTGTTACAAACCTACCCCCCTTAAGATGAATCTCGTCCTCGAGATTCGGATGGTTCAAAGAGATTGGGATAGTCAGTTCTCAGATCTTCCTCTCTTTCCCAAGTTGCCTCATCCACTGAGTGTCTGTTCCACTAAACCTTGCACATTCTTATTATTTTGCTCCTTGTGATTCTCTCCACTGTTTCTAGGATTCTTACTGGATATTCTTTGTACGATAGATCCCCTCGAATATCCAGTTCTTCCAAACATAGTTGTTCCTCAGGTACTCTCAAACATTTCTTAAGTTGTGACACATGGAAAACATCATGAACACCTGAGAGCTGCTCCGGTAACTCTAACTGGTAAGCAATTTCTCCTCTCCTATTGATGATCTTGAATGGTCCCACATACCTAGGTGACAACTTTCCCTTGGTATGGAATCTCTTTACTCCTTTCATAGGTGAAACTTTGAGATAGACAAAGTCACCAATTTCAAATGACAAATCTCTTCTTCTTGTGTTCGCATAGCTTTTCTATCGGGACTGTGCAACCTTTAGGTTTTGCCTTATTGTTTGCACTTGTTTTTCTGCCAGTTGCAAAACATCTGGTCCAAAGACTTGGCTTTCCCCCGTTTGATTCCAAAACAATGGTGTTCTGCACTTCCTGCCATACAATGCCTCAAACGGTGCCATCTTAAGACTCTTTTGGTAGCTATTATTATAGGAGAATTCGGCATAAGGTAAACTCTTATCCCAACTTGTCCCATACTACAGAGCACAAGCTCTTAGCATATCCTCTAAGATCTGATTTGTTCTCTTGGTCTATCCATCTGTTTGAGGATGGTAAGCTGAGCTAAAGTTCAACTTCGTATCCATTGACTCATGCAATTTCTGCCAAAAATGTGATGTGAACTATGTACCCCTATCCGAAACAATCTTCTTTGGTACACCATGTAAACATACAATCCTTTCCATATATAACTCTGCTAACTTTGCACTCAAATAAGTTACCTTGACCGGAATGAAATGGGCCACTTTTGTCAGTCGGTCAACAATCACCCAGATAGAGTCAAATCCTCTCTGTGTACGGGGTAATCCAACTATAAAGTCCATTCCAACTTCTTCCCATTTCCATTCGGGTATCTTCATAGGCTATAGTAAACCTGCTGGCCTCTAATGTTCTGCTTTCACTCTTTGGCATGTGTCACATATAGCCACATGTTCAGCTACATCTCTCTTTAGTCCATACCACTAGTATCTCTCTTTAAGATCAAGATACATTTTAGTACTTCCTGGGTGTATGGAATAGGCTGAGTCATGAGCTTCCCTCAAGATAGACTCCCTAATAGATTTTACTTCTGGCACACAAATCCTTTTACCAAACCATACTGTCCCTTGATCATCCATATGGAATCCTAGGGCTTTACTAATCACTATACGCTCTGTAATATCCTTGATCCTCTCATCACCCAGCTGTCCCTTACGAATCTCTTGTTCTAGAGTGGATTCTACCTCTAACTCCATGGCGTTGGCTACAATACCCAAATTCAATTATTTGAACTCCTCACATAACTCTTCAGGTAGTTGAGTTGTATAGGCCATGTTCACATAACTCCTTCTACTCAAGGCATCTGCTACAACATTAGCCTTTCCCAGGTGATCGTGGATATCCAAATCATAATCCTTGATTAACTCGAGCCATCTACGCTGCCTTAGATTCAGATCTGACTACGTGAATATATACTTCAGACTCTTATGATCTGTATAAATCTCGCACTTATGACCAATCAAGTAGTGCCTCCATATCTTAAGAGCATGCACCACAGCTGCCAATTCCAGATCATGAGTCGGATAATTTAACTCATGTTTTCTTAGCTATCTAGATGCGTAGGCAACAACTCTGCATTCTTGCATAAGAACACCTCCTAGACCTTGCCGTGAGGCATCACAATAGATAGAGAAACTTTTGGTGAGATCAGGTAAGATGAGCACTGGAGCAGAAGTCAGTCTCTTCTTCAACTCCTCAAAATAGTCCTGGCATTGTTTAGTCCATACAAATTTGGCATTCTTCTCTAACAACGTAGTCATGGGCTTGGCTAACTTAGAGAATCCCTCGATGAATCTCCTATAATACCCAGCCATACCCAGAAAACTCCGAATCTCACTAACATCTTTGGGTGGCTTCCAACTCAACACATCTCTAACCTTCTTGGGATCTACTGCTACTCCTCCATTAGAGATTATGTGACCAAGGAAAGATACTTGTTTTAGCCAGAACTCACATTTGCTGAACTTGGCATAAAGTTGATGTTCTCTAAGCTTCTGCATCACCAATCTCAAATGTTCTTCATGCTCTTCTTCATTCTTAGAATACACCAGTATGTCATCAATGAACACGACGACAAACTTGTCAAGGTACTCCATGAACACTTTGTTCATCAGATACATGAAGTAGGCAGGTGCATTTTTCAGACCAAAAGACATGACTGTGAACTCATACAGTCCGTAATGGGTCACAAAGGCGGTCTTGGGGATGTCAGTACGCCTTATCCTCAACTGATGGTATCCAGATCGAAGGTCAATCTTGGAAAACACACAAGCCCCTTTCAATTGGTCAAATAGGTCATCAATTCTAGGTAATGGGTACTTGTTCTTAATTGTGACCTCATTAAGTGACCTGTAGTCTATGCACATCCTTTGTGTACCATCCTTCTTTTCTACAAACAGTACTGGTGCACCCTAAGGTGATGAACTAGGTTGAACATAACCCTTGTCTAACAATTCCCTTAATTGTTTCTTAAGTTCTGCTAATTCATTCACTCCCACTCTATAGGGTCTCTTAGCTATGGGTGCAGTTCTAGGTAAAAGTTCAATTATAAACTCGATGTCTCGGTCAGGTGGCATACCTAGCAATTCCTCAGGGAAGACATCCGGGTACTCATTTACTATCCTTATATCTTCTATGGTTGTGCCTTCCAACTGATTAACCCGGCAGATTTCTGCAGCTGATTGAGTTGCCACATACACCACTTCTTCTCTAGTTGAAGTGATAAGATTCACAGAACTATCACCACAGTTAATAACTGCTTTCTGCAACCTTAGCCAATCCATACCCAAGATGACATCGATACCAGTGGAATTTATGACTACAAGATTTGCTTGAAATTCTACCCCCTTATGCTGAGACTAGCAGCTAAGCATATCCACTCTGCTTTCATTACCCCACCAGGTGAGCTTACTAACATGTGTTTCTTCATAACACTTACTGGAATACCATGCTTCTTTATGAATGTATATGTTATGAAGGAATGCGAAGCACCAGAATCAAAAAGTACTGTAGCTGAGTTTGAGTTGACCGGAAACGTACCGATCACCACATCCGGTGCCTCCTGAGCTGTTTCAGCGGTAACATGGTTCACCTTTCCCCAAATGTAGTTCTGCTGTGAGTTAGTCTTTTTGGGGCATCTATTGGAGTAATGTCTCGGCTCTCCACAATTGAAGCACTTGTTGTCATTAACTGCATTTGGTGCTTTTGGTGCGCCATTCCTCTGCGGAGCATTGGGGGCATTATTCCTCACTGGTACATTGTTGGGTTGCTGCTGGTGCTGAGCTGGTGCCTTGTACTACTGTTGCTGCTGCTGTGCACGCTGCTGCTGCTGGTTGCGGTTGGGACCTATTTGACCTTGATAGCGCTGCTGAGGTTGAGTTTGTTGAGGGTTGGTACGGAAGCGAGAGTTGCTCCCAGATTGCTGTCCTTGAAATTTCCTCTTCTTGTCCTCCATCTGGCGGCGCTTGTTCTCGATCACTAAAGCTTTGTCCACCAACTGCTAGAAGTTAGCAAAGGTATGGGACAACAACTAGTACTGGAGACCATCATTCAAGCCCTCTATAAATAGCTCCTGCCTCTTTCCATCCTCGTCTACCTCAGTAGGTGCATACCATGACAATTGTATAAACTTTTCACGATATTCAGCAACAGTCATGCTCCCCTGCTTGAGAGCCAAGAACTCCTTCAGCTTCATCAGTCCTGCAGGTACATGGTGAGTGCGGAAGGCACTGCGGAACTCGGCCCAAGTGATGGGATTAGCTTCAGTGCGGCCGAAGCGGAATGAGTCCCACCAATCCTGTGCAGCTCCCTGCAACTGTCCAGAAGCATATAAAACTTTCTCCCTATCATCACATTGGGCAATCTCCAGTTGCCTCTCAATGTCACATAGCCAATCATCAGCTTGGAGTGGATCGGCAGAGTGCTTGAATACAGGTGGGTGTCCTTTCAGAAACTCTCCCCTCTTATCTCTGACATGAGGGGGTGCATTCCCATTCCCTTGCCCCATGTTCTGCATGTTTTGGGCCATCTGTTGAAGCAACTGGGTCTGCATCATCATTAGCTGCTCCATGGTGACTGGGGGTGGTGGCGGCGGTTCCTCGCCTCCCTGGTTGTTCCTCCTGGTGTTCACCATCTGTAGAGGCATCATATAAGTCTCACATGTCCAAGCATATAACTCTTACAAGATACTGGTGTAACAAGAGTAGGTGTAGACAAGAGATATATGTAGGGTATGCAAGAAGATATTTGTTCTGAACTTTTCCAGCAAGTTGGATAATAGCTGTGCTGTTAAACGAGCATATCTCACTCTCTGATTATCATATAATTGCGTAGCATACCTTTCTGGAAAGCTTATGAAATTCTCTACAACTTTTGTTTAGAACACTTTTTCAGATTCTAACGTTTACTTAGTCAAATACAGACGATAAGCAGTACTGTTCCGGAATCCTAACAGCGCAGAAACCTCAACTTACAACAGTTGTATCTCATAGTTTATAATAGCTATTGAGGTGATTCCAGAGCCAAAAGAAATATGTTGAAGTCTACTTATCTCCATAAAAATTTCATGACCTTTGAGTATCTAGATTACGAGATATGAACTGATAAAGACAGACTGTTCCGAATGATACAGAATGGACAGCATGATAAAACGAAACCCAACTATTTATTCATAATATCCTTAAACCTTAACCTTAACTAAATGACCGTGGACATGCCCACAAGTCATCACAATCATATCAAAGATCCAAATCAAACATTATTCATAATGATAAACATCCAACCATGCAACTAACACTTGTCCAACCATTAAAAGAAAGAAACTAAATACTCTCTCGCGTAGCTACGCGTGCTTATTACATATTTTTAAGACTCTCCTATGGGTACGGGTCGATGTTGGTGCTGGTGCTAGGGTCTCTAGACTCTCCTCTGGTCCTCGGGGGTGACTGAGCGGGTACTCCTGAATCTTCCACATCTAGACCTCCTAGCTGCTGCTTCAGTGTAGCGTTCTCACGAGCCAGCTGCATGTAGGCCCTCCCCATGACATCGAGCTCATCCAGGGCCTGATCCAAGTCAGTGTGGGTCTCAGCCAAGCACAACAGGGTAGGCCTCAGCCTCAGGTTCGCCTCTCCAAGTGGTGCAGTGATGTTGCACGTAGACTGTCCGCTCCGACGGCGGGGAAGATAGCGATCGTCCTCCCAGGCGATGTCGTCGAAGTGACAGTCGCGGTTGACCATCAACACCTGTCGAGCTGCATCCCTGATGACGGCCACACGTGTGAGCCATGCAGTGGTGGCGCGGTGGATGTAGCGCACCCGAGTCCCCTCTCGGATGTACACTTCTGTCTCCCAGAAGCCAGTGTAGTCGGGATGGGTCCAATGCTCCGTCCTGTACTATACAGTGCCTCCGGGGTGGTAGCGATGCACAAGTGCGAGAAGCCTAGGGTGGTAGTAGCCATCACCCTCCAAGTCGTAGTGGATCTCCATAGTCCATCCCTGAGCCAACGGTGCATTGTGATCATCATCATTGTCATCATCCCCATCGTCTCCACCGTCTCCATCGTCTCCACCATCTCCACTGTCTCCACCATTACCATCATCACCTCCATCAGCATCAGAATCATCAGAACCAACTCCATCATCGGGGTCACCAGCTCCCTCCTGGCCACCTTGTTCCTGCATTTCCTCGGGATCTTCCTCAGACTCCTCTATCTCAATGGGTCCCTCGAACATGGGTCCCTCCTCTGTTTCTTCATCCATTGGATCCTCCAACAAGTCCTCCAGAGGTTCCCCCATGGGCACCTCCACAGGTGGTTCCTCCTCTTGGTTCCTTAGAGCCTCCACAAGGTGTGCCGGGACACACTTGCCCAAAGTGAACCTGGTCCTCCTAGTGGGCATCAGGATGGTCCTCTTGCGCGGGGTCTGCTTGGTATGGGCCATCTACAAGAATGAAAAGGTTGAGTATTAGAACAAAATAATTTTTGGCAACAGATAAAGAATAGAATATAAGCAAAAATTTTATAGCAAAGTAAAAGTAGTAAAATAAAGATAACGAAACCCTAAAAACATCCATTTCTATCTAGGTTGTTCGTCCTACAGTCAGTTATAGCTTTGATACCAATTTGTCGCACCCAATTTTGCAAAGCAAAACCAAGTACTCATATATGTGCACCTAGGATGTCCAAACACACACATATATCACAAATTGCAATAGTATCAAAGTAAAGTACTTATTACATCGCATATCTCATCATAAAGTTAAATACAAAGTTTGCTCGAAGGCAATATTATTACAAACACAGTGGAATAACTAGCCCAACTGCCACAGGGACTCCAACTGGTGAACGTCTCCCGAGTAGTCCTGGACATCCTCCGGAAACTGTTCATATCCATTATCTGTTACCCATCTAGGATTTTCATTGGATGTAAAGCAAGTGTAAGCTCACCATGCTTAGCAAGTATAACAAAGGGATCTATGAGGCTCAAATAGGCTTGACACTGTTTGACTGCGGTTCGCAATTTTAGTTGATTAATTTTTAGCAACCTGAATTACTACTTTAATGAACAGTCCCAATTCCCAAGTGGTATTAAAGTATCTTCAAGCTTTATCTCATAACCCATCCATCCATCATCCATAGTAACCACTAATCTCGAAGGATCCAGACCGCTCGTATCCGTGAGCACGGCTGTTATAATAGGTTAATTATTTCTGCAGAAATTGTTCATCTTTACCCACCGAGCCGTGATTCCCAATGCCGGGGTTCACGAGACCCACTACACCTCTTCCCAGGAAGTGTGGTAGAGTTTCACTATGAAACCCTTAGCTAGTTGCACTAACAGGTCATAGCTACAAAGGAATGGCATGCGTGGGCATCGCAGCATGGTGCACACCCTAACAGAAAAAGGAAAGGTACCCTCTTACCCCTTACTGGAGCTACAGACGAGCTAGTACAAACTAGATAATAGGTTAAAGTCAGAGCCATTTGACACTCGGGGTTGTATGGTCCCTCCTGGGTTGCTGCTTCAGGATAAAGTCCTTATGGAGAGGCACTAGAGTACTCAACCCCGTACTCCAGCCCCCTATCTGTTGCTAAAAAGTTCCATTTTATCACATTGCATATAGTCTTTAAACATGTTTAACAATTACTTCATGTTAAGCGCTGCAGCATCTATCCAAAATGCCTACCCAATAAACCCAAGTATCAAGGATATGTGGTACAAGGAATCATCTAGGTAAAGTCCTTAAAGGCTATTCAAATTAAACTCATGCATGAATGTAAATGGTAGTAGTTCATAGGTAACAAGGGGCCTTTAGTACACTTGCCTTCCTCAAAGTCGTCCTAGGAGTACTGCTGATCCTGCTGGGGGTCCTCAGTCACCTCGAATGGCTCACCCTCTAATCGTGATCCAATCATCAATCAAGCATCATACCAATCATTACATGCATACAAGATAGAACTCCATTAGAACAGTACACCAAACAGTGAAAACATATGTTGAAAAGCTTACAGATCTGTTCTACGCATTGCTACGAACACATGAGCAAAAGAATCACTCAAATCGGACTTAAAATGTGAAAGTTATGCATGAAATAAGATGTAATGGCAATTCTGTAAATAAACTAACCTATTTTCGAATTAAAACAATTAAAAATCTGAATTTAAATGAAATTTGGACCGGGCATACTATTTCTAGAAATGTCAGGGTTCTAAACAAATAAAATCAGGACTGAAAAATAATTATTTTGAACTAACCAGGACTGCGGGTTGATTCACTAGAAACCGGGGGGCTATTTTGTAAAACTGGCATGGCTGACCGTGTGTTGACCCGAGGCTGCTGACTCATTGACACGTGGTGCACTGTGATTCGCTCGGTGCACCACATGGCGTAGACCGGTGCTGACGTAGGCACGGTGCGCTGGGTCCATGGTTCACCGTGGACCGGCCACTTAAATCCAACCGGTATCTAATCTGGGCCATCCGTGCTAGATCCAACGGCGCAGGGGTGAGGGCTAGGCGGTGGCTCACCGGGGAAGAAGCCCATGGTGGCGGCGCCATGGCCGGTGCGACTGGAACTTGGGCTATGGCTTCCCAGTGCGCCAAAACAAGATCTGAGGGCACGGAAAGACGGAGGGGCTCACCGTGAGTCGTCTGGAGGGGAACACGGTGTCCGAGAAGGCTCTAAAGCTGGTCATCGACGGCGGCCGTGAGCTGGAGAGAGAAAAGGCGCGCGGGTGAGGATGTAGCCGGGCAAAACAAGGCCAAAACGCAAATTGGGGAGTACCAACGGGCGCGGGGAAGTTCGGCGGTGCTTCGGGTGGCTTTGGCGTCGGCGTTGGCGCTCGGGGGGGGAGGGTTCACCGGTGGCGATGGCTCACGGCAGCGAGCAAGGGATGGAGAAGGGCAGAGGGGAGGGGCTCGGCCTTTATAGGTGGGCGGCAGTGGCGTGAAAGGAAGGGAAGCAAGGCGGGTTCGGCGCTTTCCACACGGGCGCCGGTGGCCTTCCATCGGAGCCGCGCCATTGATGGGCAGAGAAAGGAAGGGCATCGGGGAAGAAAGGAAGGTGGATGACGCGGCTGACGGGTGGGTCCAGACGCACACCGAGAGAACAGCGCGTGCGGGCGTAGGCCGAGCAGGCCACGGTGCCGAGGTGGGCTGCGCTGGTGGGCTGGCTCGGCGGTGAAGGCCGGCCGAGTTGATGCGCGCGCGCGGGTGGCAAGCTGGGCCGCGCGGGGTGCGTGCCAGCGCGTTAGCGCGGGGTAGCCGCCGAGTGGGCCGCGCCAGGCAAGGCAGGCCGGGAAGGGGGAGGAAGAAGGCCGGGCTGGCTGGAGTTGGGCCAGAAGGTGAATTTCTTTTTTTTCCAAATCAAATTTTTATCCAATTCTATTTTCTCCATTTTCATTTTTAAGCCAAATTCAAATAAGTTTTGAATGCAAATTTCAAATCATCTAGCCCTACACTCAATCAAAAACCATATGATTTGGCATGAATGCAACAAACAAGTTTCTAAACTTATAGTTTATTTTATTTATACAATATTTATTATTTGGCCTATGTTAGAAATACCTAGAAAATGTATAAATAGGGTAAGAATTTAATTGCTAATTGCAGTAGAATTTTGGGTGTTGTAGTTGAGCAATCAGTTCCATTTCTTCTCCCTTCAACTTTCAGTTCTTACTATAGTGCTAAACCGCAGACAAGCCGTACCAGATTTTTCGGTGATTCACGAATCAATGTGCCCAGCTGGGAGCCCCGAAAACACACGCCCCGCTTGTACCCCAGGCACAAGCAAGACTAACCCATCACTCTCCTGTCTCAGGTGCCTAGGTCCCCGTCCAAACTTGGACTCCAAGCCCCCACTTCCTGAGTCCCGGACTCAGTGTGGTGCAAGGACCTCCACCATCTCCGCCTCCAATCAGTCGGTCCGAAAAGAGCCAGATCCGCGACAAGAAAGCAACAAGTCTTCCCTACGCCCATACCCAAGTATGTGCTCGGGACAATAAATCTATGATTTGCCTAGATTCATATGCAACGACCGGTCCTTAATCGACACAGATAGGGAAAAAGTGTAACCAAGCCATGCCCTATTGGCCGTAGGACACAACCCTTTACACCCACTAGTACCCCAAACCATATCCCTGCCTGGTCACCATTTTCTTTTCCACCATTTTATCATGAGTGATCATATTTTATTACCTATTTGTGAGTAACGGCAGGTTACTCACGCTACCGATTTCCTAAGCATAGCAGCTACTCGACCTGTACTAGTAGGACTCATGGGTAGATATATTTATGCATGCAGTTTCCATAACATGCCTGTAACTTAAATGCACATCACACACACACACACACACACACACACACACATATATATATATATATATATATATATATATATATATATATATATATATATATATATATATATATATATATATATATATATATATATATATATTCAGTGATCATTAAAATAGGGGTTACGCATCGGGGCTTGCCTTGGGCAGGCGCCAGGTCAGCAGGGTCAGCACCAATAGGCTCTTGAGCTCCCTTCTGCAAGAGGATCTCCTCCTCGTACTCCTCGATCACCTCATTGTACTCTAGCTTGCCGACGGGCACGAAGTCTACCAGTTCGTGATCTACATGCATAAAATGATGATGCAATGTTTAGGAATATAACAACAACAACTCTTAAAATAATAGTACATCGATTTACCTACTAAGCTAGTGCTACTGACCATGGTGCTAAGCTACCTATCATTACTGATCAGTTGAGGTATGACATTCATTATTATTATAACTACGGTTATTCATACTCCTAATACCGATTTACGCTATATACGATAAAGCAAGGGTAATAGCTACTTTATTTAGCAACTCATTTTAAAGCTACAAAATTTACAGCAAGTACATAACAACCTATTGAACCTGCTGTAAAATTTTTGTGTCTATATCTATCACCCATTATCCACAAATATTCCTACAAGTATTAACCTACCTAATATTAGCCCTCTAGTTTTGAATTTATGACCCAATACTCATCATAACTAACTGCAATCCAACTATACTAGCAGGTAGATGGTAATTTTACGAACCTAACAAAATTAGTCTCACTATTTTTGGACCACTACATAATTTACTACAAATTATCAAAGTTTAGCTTGAAAACTAAATTGAATAAGCATTAATAAATTCGCTGAAAAGATGAAACTGCTTTCTACTTCGTGGCCCAACTAGCATCGGCTCGGCCCACGATGGCACGACGAGCGCGCCAGCGAAGCACGGCCCACGCGGGGGCGCGGCCCAGCCGGCCAACGGCCCGTGACGGGAGAGACCCGTGCACGATGGCAAACATGCAAAAACTCCCCGAACTAATCTATAATTACTGCGAGCTCTAAGGCACTATTCCTCTAGTCTACGGTTTTACAACTACGCCCTCCCCTTTCATCATCTTCGCCATGGCAACATCCCCGGCACCCGTGCGCGCACCGAGCGGCTATGCCGACGTCACCCGACCCTCCATGTCCTATCTAAGGGACCGATGGTTACCTCGGCGACAACGCTCAGCGACTAGAGGCGATACGACGAACAGGGGTGTGGTCCCAAGCTCCCTCCCCGGCGGTGGTCCTTGACCTGCAATGGCGGGTGCGTTCCCGTGAGCCACAACAAAAGCGGAGCAAACCAATTAGCTAGCGAGCTCAAGGAACTACTCACGGAGACCTTTGAGGTGTTGGTCTGGCCGGAGAAGGCTTGAGCCGAGCTGGCCACGTGCGTACCGACGATGCGACGACGCATGGCGATGGCATGGCCACATTGGGGAAGGCTGGACTGCTCTAAAGCTATGACTAAGGTGCGCAGGGTGCTCAAGAGGGTAATACTAGGCCAATGGTTCAAGGAATCGCTACTAGGTGCTCGGAATGGGTGGCTTGCCGACGGTGCGTGTCTGTCCGGTCTTATGGACCTGGCGGGGCGGCGATTACAAATTGAAGCTCTGTGCAATGGTACACATAGCAAGATGGGGATGGTTGTGTGGCCAGCTACCTAGTGGAGCTGAGGGTGCGACGAATTGGAGTATAGTGCCACGGTCACGGCGAATTGAAGGAAAAAGGGGGGGTCCCACCGGCCATGGCGATAGCAAAGACAGGGAAGCTTTGGCACGGCCTGGTTCAGCCCGGCTGTGGATGTCAACACAAAATACAAGCACACACAACTAAGGGGGACAACGGGACGTGCTCTAGGCGGCTATCCATATGGCCGAACCGGCACGCCGACGAAACTCGGTATGGCATCACACCGGGCAGCGTCGGACAAGAAAAACACAGCACAACATGACACCGAGGGGATGGTGGAGCAGTCGGTCGTCCCCTGCGCGAGCAGCCATGGCAAGTCAACGGGAGCATAGCTAAGCGAGGCAGCTGGCGATGTGTAGCATGGGGCCCAGTGTGCCTCCGGCCAGAGCAGAGCAGGGCAGGGCACGGTAGGGCAGGGCCGGACACGGTCTGTGTCCCAGACGTAGCGCGACAGCCACGGCGATGCGACCCATGCGCCAGCGAGCCACAGCCGGCAGCCGAGGCAGTAGCGTCGGGTCCCAATGCGTGACATGCATTCATAGGCAGGACATGGCCATTGCTTCGGCGTGAACTGAGCGAGCCAACAACGGCACCAAGCCAAGCAGCGGCGGGGGCCACGGCTAGCGCACGGTGGTAGGCGACCTGGGCCCGCAGTGCAAGGACCGTGCGCGTGCGTACACATATAGGTGTGGCAGCGGAACGTAGCCAGCACAGCAACACGAGCTGATAGGCCAGCAGCAGTGCCG
Source organism: Miscanthus floridulus (assembly GCF_019320115.1). Lineage (NCBI taxonomy): Eukaryota > Viridiplantae > Streptophyta > Magnoliopsida > Poales > Poaceae > Miscanthus > Miscanthus floridulus. The sequence continues at coordinate 127,706,318 of NC_089587.1, forward strand.
GCTAAGCAGAGGGTGGTGACCGGGTCTAGAGCTAAACCATGTGTCGTGCACGCTTTTTAAAGCGGCTCAAAAACTCGAACCCGATGCTCCGAACGCCAAACCATCTGTTCGATGCGCAAGATGGTACATAGGGCTATCGACCAAAGCCATGACATCGCGCTACTTCCTAAGCTGATCGTTCTACAAAATTTGCCAAAGGTAGCTTCGTCGACCCATTTTTAACTTACGCGAGATGACGTAACCCCGAATGGTTTCGCATCGAATTCCAATTCCGACCTACTGGATGTACTAGCTAGCTATCCTCGTCCTTGACTGCACCATCGTCGACTATGAAGCACGCACTACAAACTTTATTAAAGCTTGCGTAAACGTTCTACAACATTTTGTCCGATAAAATTTTACTTAGCATACTAACGATGTAAAGCGACATGAAATGTAACATTTGTTTTGTGTTTTCGATGAACGTTTCAAGTTATATACATTACTATATTACACCCATCCACAAACAAGTATAATGTTCATGCAGTGTTTTAGCAAAAACAGTACAATGTAACACCAAGGGTGTTACAAACCTACCCCCTAAAATAAAATCTTGACCCAAGATTTCATGTGCCTAGTTTGAGAAAAAGATAGGGAATACATTTTGATGCAGCAACTAACTAAGAGCCGGCGAGAAGGTGGGGGTAATGCTACAATAGGTAACTTTCTTGTTCCTAGGTGGCTTCATCCTCTGAATGATTTTGCCATTGCACCTTGTAGAACTTTACTACTCTGTTCCTGGTCACTCTCTCCTTCTCATCCAAGATTTTGATAGGGTGCTCCACATAAGTTAAAACTGGCTAGAGGGGAAGCTTTTCAATTTCCACAGCTTCCTCAGGAACATGCAGACATTTCTTCAATAGCGATACATGAAACACATTGTGTATCGTAGATAAAATATCAGGAAGCTGGAGACGATAAGCAGCGGGGCCACACTGTTGCAACACCTGGTACGGGCCCACATACTGAGGGGCTAGCTTGCCATGGACACCAAACTGATGCACCCCTCTCATAGGAGACACTTTGAGATACACATAATCTCTAGCTGCAAACTCCAAAGGCCTCCTTCGCTTATCTACGTAAGACTTTTGTCGGCTTTGAGCTGCCTGCAAGTGGCTTCGAACAATGTTTACTTTCTCTCGAGCCTCTTTTATGAAATCAGACCCAGTTCAATGGCATTCTACACTTCTGCCCGTATAGAGCCTCAAATGGCGCCATGTGGATACTCTCTTGGTATCTGTTGTTGTAAGAAAATTCAGCTAGCTTCAAGCACTTATCCCACTTCTTAGGAAAACAGATGGCACAAGCCCTCAACATATCCTCGAGCACCTGGTTCACCCTTTTAGTTTGACCATCAGTTTATGGGTGGTATGCGGAGCTTCTAAGAAGATGAGTTCCCAGGCAGTGCTGCAGTTGCTCCTAGAAATGAAAGACAAAGATTGACCCTCTATCAGAGATGATAGTAAGGGGAACTCCATGAAGGGTCACAATCTGATCGAAATATATCTCAGCATACTTCTTGGCTGTATATCTTGTGTCCACCGGGATAAAGTGAGCGGACTTGGTGAGATGGTCCACAATGACCCAGATAGAATCGTAGCCTGTGGAGGTGCGGGGTAAACCCACAATGAAATCCATAGAAATATCCTCCCATTTCCAAATAGGAATGGGCAAGGGCTGCAAATATCCTGGGGAACGCATATGATATGCTTTAACTCTACCACAAGTGTCGCACTCCGCGACGTGCCGGGTGATGTCCTGCTTCATGTTAGACCACTAGTACAAGTGGCATAGATCATGATACATCTTGTTACTGCCAGGATGAATAGATAGTTTTGAATGGTGAGCTTCATTCAAAATCTTTCTTTTTAGCTCTTCATTGGATGGAACCACCAGTCTATCCTTATATCTCACCACTCCATGCAAATCAACACTAAAGTGAGGGCCATGCCCTTCAGCCATCAACTTCCTAATGTGAGGAATCTCTTCGGGGCCTTCCTTCTGCTCTCGAATAATCTGCTCCAGCAATTCTGAGGTCAATGCAATGTGAGCCAATATCTCTGCATGGTTGAGAGACAAAAGTGGTTCCTCAACCTGGTGTAACTTTTGGCTCAAAGCATCAACTACAACATTAGCCTTTCCTGGGTGATAATGGACTTCCAAATTGTAATCCTTTATCATTTCTAACCATCTCCTTTGCCTCATGTTCAGCTCAGACTAAGTAAAAATATACTTGATGCTCTTGTGGTCTGTAAAGATGTGCACTTTGTTGCCCAACAGATAGTGCCTCCAAATCTTTAGAGCGTGGACAACAGAAGCTAGCTCTAAGTCATGAGTGGGATAATTCACCTCGTGCTTCTTCAGTTGGTGCGAAGCATAAGCTATCACACGCCCATCTTGCATAAGCACACACCCCAACCCCGTCTTCAAAGCATCACAATATACATCAAAGGGCCTATCAATATCAGGTTGGGCCAACATAGGAGCAGTGGTTACAAAAGTCTTTAGAGCTTGAAAAGCATCTTCACAGGCTAGGCTCTAGTCAAACTTAGCCTCTTTTTGGAGCAGCTTGGTCATTGGCTATGCTATCTTGGAGAAATCAGGAATGAAACGCCAATAGTATCTAGACAGACCAAGGAACTGATGAATCTGATGCATAGACTTGGGAGACTTCCAATCCAATACATCTTGCACCTTGCTGGGATCTACAGAAACGCCTTTAGGTGTCAACACATGCCCCAAAAACTGCACTCGATCTAACTAAAATTCGCACTTGCTGAATTTAGCATACAGCTTGTGCTACCTTAGTCGAGTTAGTACTATCCGAAGGTGTTGTGCATGCTCTTCATCATTCTTGGAATAGATCAGGATGTCATCAATGAAAACTACCACAAACTTATCTAGCTCTGGCATGAAAACTAAATTCATTAGGTACATGAAGAAGGCAAGAGCATCGGTGAGACCAAAAGACATCACTAGGTACTCATATAGCCCATACCTAGTAGAGAAAGCTATCTTTGGTATATCATGTGGCCTGATCTTGATCTGATGATAGCCTGATCAGAGATCTATCTTCGAGAACACTTTGGCACCAGCTAATTGGTCGAACAAAGTATCTATGCGGGGCAAAGGATACTTGTTCTTAACTGTTACCGCATTAAGGGGGTGGTAATCCATACACATCCACAAGGTACCATCCTTCTTCTTCATGAAAATAGCCGGGCAACCCCATGGTGAAGAACTAGAACGAATGAAACCTTTGTCCATCAACTCTTCTAGTTGCTTCTTCATTTCAGCTAGTTCCCTTGGAGCCATGCGGTATAGGTGTCTTGAGATAGGGGCAGTACCAGGCTCAAGCTCAATGGAGAATTCTACCTCTCTGTCTAGTGGCAAACCAGGAAGATCTTCAGGGAAAACATCCAGGAACTCACATACCATAGGAATGGAGGTAAGATTAGGAGAGGCTTCAGCATGGGTAGCAACAGGTAAGACTGGGTCTAAGGGTACCACAAGAGACATCCTATCCTCAGAAGAAGGAAGCCATAACTCCACACTTCTCCTCTTCATATCCAATACTACCCCATACACCCGCAACCGGTTCATTCCAAGAATAGCATCAATGCCTTGACCCAGCATGACCATGAACTATAGGCAGTAAGTGTGGGTGGCTAATACAAAACTTACTGTATCCGTGTGGGTATTGATGAACAATTATGAACCCATGGTATGGATCTTATAGGCATACAGTACAGCCATAAGTGGTAAGTTGTGCCACTCTACAAACCCCATGCTCATAAAGGAATGTGATGCACCAGAATTGAACAACACCAAAGCTAGATGGGAGTCAATGGTAAACATACTAGCCATCACCGACTCCTACTATAGAATCTGCTCAGCATCTGTGAAATGCACCTAGCCGGATCTGCTGGGCACTTTGTTCTTGATTATGGTCCTCTTGATAAGCCTAGAATTTGCTGACGGTAGAGCGGGTTGAGCTGGCTGGTTCTAGGGGCAAGCTCGAGCATAATGGCCATCTTTGCCACACTTGAAGCAAGCACCTGGCTTGTTCCTGAACCCCTGACAAGGTGGGACCTACTATCCCTGAGATCGCTAGGGCTACACCTACTACGGAGGTGCACGGTACTATGTAGAAGAAGCTTGCGAAGTCTGCTGGGGCTGCCGGAACAAAGGCCCGCTAGATGGTTGATAGGGCCCCCACCGGACAACCTATATCTTCTATGTGTGAGGGTGGCCAGAGCATCCAGCTGCCACCTGCTTCCTCTTCCAAACAGCCTGGGACTCCCGCTGAAAACCCTCCATGGCAATGGCGGCGTTCATCAGTGCCCCGAAGGTCTGATAGTTCGCCGTGTACAGCTTTTCCTAAAGGAGGGGAGCTAGACCACGAAAGAAGCGGTCCTTCTTCTTGTCATCAGTATCCACCAAACTACCAGCATACTGGGCCAAGTGATTAAACTTATTCACATAGTCCATCACTGATCAATTCCCCTGGCGTAGCTCTAGGAACTCAGTCACCTTCTGGTTGATGACACCAGCAGGGATAAAGAACTCTCGGAATGCGGTGGTGAACTCCTACCATGTTGCCAGATGATCAGGCTGCTCCATGGCATGGAAGGTTTCCCACCATGCACCTGTGGACCCCAAAAGTTGTTGCGTTGCAAAGCGCACCTTCTGCTTGTCGGCCACGTCGAGCTGCAGAAACTTCTACTCTAGAGTGCAAAGCCAGTGCTCCGCCTCCAAGGGCTCATCGGATGGGGTGAAGGTGGGTGGGTGAGTCTTGAGGAAGTCCTGGTATGAGGATGGTCCCTCAGGATGACGGGAACCACCCCTGTTCCCACCATTGCCCCCGTGGCCTCCGCGGGCGAGGCCCACGATAGCCTGTGCCATAATGTCCATGGCATGAGCTGACTCCTAGCAAGCAGCCAACAGCTCCGCCATCATCTCAGTGTGGGTCATTGGAGGTGGCGGTGGTGGAGGAGGAGCCAAAAGTGGAGCCCCATGGCTCTCCTTGTTGGGCTCATGGGCCTGGCCACTCTTGTCGTGGCCCTCGCCAAGATCGCGAGCCGCCCCAGCACTGGTGCTCACACGTCTAGACCTTAGATTCATCTGTAAGAGATAGAAACCATCCATTTAGAACACCTTCCCAATCTGAGGCAAGGAATCAGAGGGATGACAGCACATTTATTAAAGCATTTCATTAGTTAGTCCTATCAATTTACTAATTCAATTATACGTGAAGGGGGATTTCAGTTGAAGTAAGATGCTATTATCATGATGCATGCTTCGACCTATACGTTCACTCAAGCTAGAATATAGTGGCATTCATAAAATTTTTGGCACATCGCACACTCACTTTCCGTATACAAATGATTTCTTACGCAACATAAGTCAGTGTACCTGCAGAAAATTGATTAGATAAAACTAGTGCCGCTATCCTAGATAGACCATATTGGTAGGGCTTATACTTATTTACCTAATATAATCGCATCCTACTTTTCACAAAACTTTTGTTGATCAAATTTTTAAGTTTTGAAAAAAGGGTGATGAACTCGTAACCATTATTGGCTCTGATACCAACTGTGGTAGAACTGACCGAAATAGCACACTTACGGAGGCGCTCGTCTTCCACTAGACACTAAGCACCTCGAAAGCAAGCTACATTGGGCGGTATCCATCAGGCACACACCAAGGGAGAACCCGAAAGATCCACATTTTCCCAAGGATCCAATAATGGGAATGAGTTACAATACAAGTCCATTTCATACATCAGGGTTTCTTAGAAAGTACATTATTATAATACCAAATACCAGAGTACGGAATGATAAACAGCAGAATTTAAAATATACATCTAGCGATAGGGATGAGGATCCGTCTTAGCCCACCAGAAGAATCCTCCACACAAGGTACTTCTCATGCATCACCTGCAATAGGGGTAAATAAACCCTGAGTACACAATGTACTCGCAAGATTTATCCGACTATTGGGAATAATTTCCCGACTCCTAGGAATATGATAGGCTTTATGGTTTGCTGGTTTTCTTTAGTAGAAAGCAACACTAATAGTGAGCCCTTATTCATGCCTTATTATTAGCCGTATTAAGTTATCATCTAGCCAGTCTAAATGAGCACTTGTTCTACTTTCAAGCAAGAGTTGAGCAATCAGTTCCATTTCTTCTCTCTTCAACTTTTAGTTCTTACTATGGTGCTAAACCATAGACAAGTTGTACTGAATTTTCCAGCGATTCACGAATCAATGTGACTAGCTGGGTGCCCCAAAAACACACGCCCCGCTTGTACCCCAGGCACAAGCAGGACTAACCCATCACTCTCCAGTCCCGGGTGTCCAGGTCCCGTCCAAACTTGGACTCCAAGCCCCCACTTCCTAAGTCCTAGACTTAGTGTGGTGCAAGGACCTCCACCATCTCCGCCTCTAATCAGTCGGTCCGAAAAGAGCTAGATCCACGACAAGAGAGCAACAAGTCTTCCCTATGCCCATACCCAAGTATGTGCTTGGGACAATAAATCTGTGACTTGCCTAGAGTCATATGCAACGACCGGTCCTTAATCGACATGGATAGGGAAAATGTGTAACCAAGCCATGCCCTATTGGCCATAGGACACAACCCTTTACACCCACCAGTACCCCAAATCATATCCCTGCCCGGTCACCATTTTCCTTTTCACCATTTTATCATGAGTGATCATATTTTATTACCTATTTGTGAGTAACGACAGGTTACTCACGCTACTGATATCCTAAGCATAGCAGCTACTCGAACTGTACTAGTAGGACTCATGGGTAGATATATTTATGCATGTAGTTTCCATAACATGCCTGTAACTTAAATGCACATCACACATATATATATATTCAGTGATCATTAAAATAGGGGTTATGCACTGGGGCTTGCCTTGGGCAGGCGCCAGGTCAGCAGGGTCAGCACCAACATGCTCTTGAGCTCCCTCCTACAAGAGGATCTCCTCCTCATACTCCTCGATCACCTCGTCGTACTCTAGCTCGCCGATGGGCATGAAGTCTACCAGTTTGTGATCTACATGCATAAAATGATGATGCAATGTTTAGGAATATAACAATAGTAACTCTTAAAATAACAATACATCGATTTACCTACTAAGCTAGTGCTACCGACCGCGGTGCTAAGCTACCTATCGTTACCGATAACTTGAGGTATGACATTCATTATTATTATAACAACTACGGTTATTAGTACCCCTAATACCGATTTACGCTGTATACAATAAAGCAAGGGTAATAGCTACTTTATTTAGCAACTCATTTTAAAGCTACAAATTTTTCAGCAAGTACATAACAACCTTGAACCTACTGTAAAATTTTTGTGTCTATATCTATCACCCATTATCCACAAATATTCCTACAAGTATTAACCTACCTAATATTAGCCCTCTAGTTTTGAATTTATGACCCAATACTCATCACAGCTAACTACAATCCAACTATACTAATAGGTAGATGGTATTTTTGCGAACCTAACAAAATTAGTCTCACTATTTTTGGACCACTACACAATTTACTACAAATTATCAAAGTGGAGCTTGAAAACTAAATTGAATAAGCATTAATAAATTCGCTGCAAAGATGAAACCGCTTTCTACTTCGCGGCGCAACTAGCATCGGCTCGGCCCACGTCGGCACGCCGCGCATGCCAGCAAAGGGCGGCCCACACGTGGGTGTGGCCCAGCTGGCCAATGGCCCGCGACGGGAGAGACCCGCGCGCGACGGCAAACATGCAAAAACACCCCCAAAATAATATGTAATTACTGCGAGCTCTAAGGCACTATTCCTCTAGTCTACGGTTTTACAACTACGCCCTCCTCTTTCATCATCTTCGCCGCGGCAACACCGCAAGCACCCATGCACGCACCGGCGCGTCGGTGCAGGCATCGGGCGGCTACGCCGACGTCACCCGACCCTCCATGTCCTATCTAAGGGACCGATGGTTACCTCGGTGACAACACGCAGCGACTGGAGGTGATACGGCGAATGAGGGTGTGGTCCCGAGCTCCCTCTCCGGCGGTGATCCTTGACCTATGATGGCGGGTGCGTTCCCATGTGCCACAATGAAAGCGGAGCAAACCAATTAGCTAGCGAGCTCAAGGAACTACTCACGGAGACCTTTGAGGTGTCGGTCCGGCCGGAGAAGGCCTGAGACGAGCTGCCCGCGTGTGCACCGACAATGCAACAGCGCACGGCGATGGCACGGCCACATCAGGGAAGGCTGGACTGCTCTAAAGCTACGACTGAGGTGTGTAGGGTGCTCAAGTGGGTAATACTAGGCCGATGGTTTAAGGAATCGCTACTGGGTGCTCAAAATGGGTGGCTTGTCGACGGTGCGTGTCTGTCCGGTCTTATGCACCCGGTGGGGCGGCGATTACAAATTAAAGCTCTGTGCAACTGTACACGCAGCAAGGTGGGGACGGTTGCATGGCCAGCTACCTAGCGGAGCCGAGGGTGTGACAAATTGGAGTATAGTGCCACAGTCATGGTGAATTGAAGGAAAAAGGGGGGGTCCCACCGGCCATGGCGATAGCGAAGATAGGGAAGCTTTGGCAAGGCCTAGTTCGGCCCGGCTGTGGATGTCAACGCAAAATACAAGCATGCACAACTAAGGGGGATAGTGGTGCGTGCTCTAGGCGGCTGTCCGCACGGCCGAACCCACACGCTGACAAAACTCGGTACGGCATCGCAGTGGGCAACGTCGGACAAGAAAAACACAGCGCAACATGACGCCGAGGGGATGGTTGTAACGCCCCCAGAGTCCAAACAGCTCAGATCCACTTTGCACGCTAAGCAAACCACACCTACCACCATCCCACTTACGCTTTCGTCCTCGCTTCGTGTAAAAGGATTAACCCGGGTATAGTGGGATGGACTCTAGAAGCCTTATATGTTGATTTATCCCACCTTTAACAATCAAGGTAGGACTAAACTCTCCACAATATCTCATTAACTTGCATATGGGCCACTATAGGCCAAATTCCAAACTAGGCCGGATGTCACATACACCCCCCCTTAAAGGAACCGACGTCCTCGTCGGCCCAACACACCCACAACTGGGCAAACGATGACCACGAACATTCCCTCTTAGCACACGCAACCATGCGCTTAGTGCCGGCACATGTGCCATGTCGTGCACCCCGTAGGGCCAACATGTGCAATGAACCCCATGTCCGTACACCTGACCCGCACGTGCCTGTGTCCGCGAAGGTTGGCTCTGATACCACTTGTAACGCCCTGGAGTCCAAACGGCTCAGATTCACTTTGCACGCTAAGCAAACCACACCTACCACCATCCCACTTACGCTTTTGTCCTCACTTCGCATAAAAGGATTAACCCGAGGATAGTGGGATGGACTCTAGAAGCCTTATATGTTGATTTATCCCACCTTTAACAACCAAGGTAGGACTAAACTCTCCACAATATCTCATTAACTTGCATATGGGCCACTATAGGCCAAATTCCAAACTAGGCCGGATGTCACAATTGTGGAGCAGGCGGTCGTCCCCTGCACGAGCAGCCATGGCGAGTCAACGGGAGCAGAGCCAAGCGAGGCAGCTGGTGGCATGTAGCATGGGGCCCGGTGCGCCTCCGGCCAGAGCAGAGCAGGGCAGGGTGCGGTAGGGTAGGGTCGGACACGATCGATGTCCCGGACGCAGCCGGCAGCCAACGCGCGATGTGCACCAAGGAGCGGCAGCCGTCAGCCGAGGCAGTAGTGCTAGGACCCAACGCGCGATGTGCATTCATAGGTGGGACATGGCCGGTGCTTCGGCGCGCACTGAGCGAGCCAACAGCGGCGCCAAGCCGAGCAGCGGTGGGGGCCATGGCCAGCGCGCAGTGGCAGGCGGCCTAGGCCCATAGTGCAAGGACCGTGTGCGTGCATACATGTACAGGTGCGGCAATGCATGCTGACAGGCCAGCAACAGTGCTGGCCAAGCAGAGGGTGGTGGCCGCGCCCAGAGCTAAACCATGTGTCATGCACACTTTTTAAAGCAGCTCAAAAACTCGAACCCAATGCTCCGAATGCCAAACCATCTGTTCGATGCGCAAGATGGTACGTAGGGCTATCGACCGAAGCCATGACATCGTGCTACTTCCTAAGCTGATGGTTCTACAAAATTTGCCAACAGTAGCTTCGTCGACCCATTTTTAACTTACGTGAGATGACGTAACCCTGAATGGTTTCACGTCGAATTCCAATTCTGACCTACTGGATGTACTAGCTAGCTATCCTCATCCATGACCGCACCATTATTGACTACGAAGCACGTACTACAAACTTTATTAAAGCTTGCATAAATGTTCTACAACATTTTGTCCAATAAAAAATTGCTTAGCATACTAACGATGTAAAGCGACATGAAATGTAACATTTGTTTCATGTTTCTGACGAATGTTTCAAGTTATATACATTACTATATTACACCCATCCACAAACAAGTATAATGTTCATGCAGTGTTTTAGCAAAAATAGTACAATGTAACACTAAGGGTGTTACAACCACGCTTCACTGCATTCCTCTTGCTGCGCCTCAGAAATTCTTCATCCTATTATTCCTTGACCTTGATAGCCCTTCTCTTCCTAGGGGTGAACTAGGCCAGGGCAATCTCCATCACATCATCCTCATACATATCCTCAATCTCCTTGTGGGTAGTGTAACACCCCTGGTGTTTAGCTTCCACATTGCACTGCATTTCATGAACATGAGCATCATGCATCCCTTCGTGAACTTATATCACATGAAACATGATTTCGAAACATTGCAACATGTTATATATTTCATGTGTGTTGTCTCTTTTATGAAATGTAAAGTGTGCAGCACTTAAGTGCAACATGTGCCACTCACTTAGTGAAACAAGATTAGTTAACACTATGCAACAAGATCATGAAACATGTGAAACATGACTATGAAACATTTGCAACATTTCTTGTGTTTTTCATTGTTTCAGTACATACCTTGCTTGATTATTGTGTGACCAATGTATGGTGTGGCTAAAAACTCTTTTAAGAAACTTAGTTACACCTAGAATGTCATTTGGGACATTGTTCATGTTGATCACTTTGGCGAATTAGGTTCCCAAGTCATGGTTTGACCAAATTTGACCCCTGAACCCTTTTGTTTGACTGTTTAAAAAGTGTGGCTTAGGATGTTTGCATGTCTGAGCAACCTAAAGCAAAGATGTTGAGAATTATGTAAGGAACAAAAGTTATTTTATGGCCATCTCATGAAAATGTGCACAACATGCTCAAAAATGGCCCACAAGTCAGTTTTGAGGGCTATTTGGAAACTCAGAAAATTTCTAAGTCAAAAACCAGTTTTCAGTTTCTTTGGCCCGACTTTGGGGATGATTTTATTCTTGATTCTTTGGGAATTAGGTCTTGGTCTTTTAATAAGAATTGTAGACTATACAAAGGGCTACAATTTTCATTTAGAAAGTTTTCGCTAATGACCAACGGATTAGGAGGATGAGGGCCATCAAGTAACGCTGTCAGGCTCGATACGGTTAACTGAATCAGCGTTTTAGTCAAGCTACAGTGACCTCCGTTTCAGAAAACGCCCGACGCGTGTGTGCCGTGCGTCGCCGCTCGCCTGAGCACGCTGGCCACGCGCCGTGGACGCCCTGGCATGGCCAGCCGCGTCTTGAGCACCCCGCGCGCCTGCCCGACGCACTCACCCGCTCTAGTTCGCATTTCTTCGCCTCCACCACGCGCTGCGCCAAGCAAGCAGCCGCTCCGCCATTGCTGCTCCTGCTTCGTCGTCACCTAGCTCTCGCACCACCACAAAAACGCATCGGCCAGCTCGTCTGGAGCTCCGCCATGTTCGCCTCTCCGTCCTCCACCGTTTAGCCAATCCACTCAAGCTTAGGTAAGGTCGCTGTGACCGTTTCCACCACCGCATGAGTTACTAAGTATTTCGTTTGCATTATGTCCCTCTGGACAGATCTGGGGACTTTAGAAAGCTCCCCATGATATTTTGGTTTTCTGTGATTGTAATGAATACAAGAGTTGTAGATAATCTATGTATCTAGCTCCTATCAAAATTTGAGGGCATTTGGCCCAGTAGTTTAGAAACTACAGCTGTTTAAAGTTAGATTCCAGTCTTTGCTTATTCTCTGCCTTGTGAGGATAGAGTTCTGTTGATTTATGAGTTCGACCTGGTAAAGGTTTGAATCATGCTCTGAGGTCTGAAAATGTATTGTAGACAATTTTATAAGCTTTCCAGATTGTCTTGTTGCATATCATTTGGATTTATAAATCTCCAGTTATGGCTAGTTTACTGTACCGCTACATAGTCACCATTTGGTTGTAATACAAATGCTTGAGTGTATGCTTGTGCAATGTTCTCATTGATTGTTTAGGGGTTAGCCTAACTTGAGAATATGCTTAGGTGCAGGTGCTAGGTCATTAACGGAAGATGAGCAATTATACCTTAGGTTGTATAAACGTGGTAAGTGAAAGTGATTTGAATAGGGCTTAAGTTGGAATATGCAAACTACAGCGAACATGTGCATTCCCCGAGCATCCCCGACATTCGTTCATGTGCATCCATGATATTTATCTTGCGCATTCATGCTATAGGTGTGCCGGAGGGAGTGACGTTGCTGGAGTTCGAGGGAGCCAACCAGGAGGAGGAACCCGAGGTGCAGGAAGCCAACAAAGCAGTCGCCGTGTAGGAATTGCCCGAGTGCCCTGACCACCAGCCTTCCTCGTTCCTGAAAGGCAAGCCCCGGAGCATATTAAGCCTCCCATGTTTTTACAAATACATTGAGTATCTTTTATTGTTGATGATGCATTAAGTATAGGAATTGGTTGGAACCAATGGCTGCATTATATATCCTTCCTTATCCAGATATCGCACTGGAATCCTATTTAAGTTCAGGAACGGGTTAAATGCTTAGCCATGCTTAGTGCGGTAGAAGTCAGGTGATTTCCTGTCACCTGCGAGCTTTAGGATGAGGTGGATCATGGTTGGCTATATTTGCTATTGTGGAAAAGAACCATGTGAATAATGAATTAAGACCGGGCGGGGTCTTGTGTAGGTTTGAACATAGTGACTCCGTCTGAGTCGTTTAAGGACCGATACGCTGTACGTCCTCATGTCATGTTGAACGCAGCCTAACACTTAGCTGGCCGGATAAGTCATTCCGACCGCGAAGCCTAGTAGCTCAACTCAGGCCGGGGATGCGAGCTATGGCGACATTCTGGAGGTAGTAAGGATGTGCGGAGAGCCATTGGTACAAGTCCAAGGCGGGTTAGAGTCCCGAACAACCTTGGCAGAGTGGTTCTCTGAGAATGTCGATCTATTCGGACTCGCGACTCCTGAATCATACCAAAGGTGACTTGTTGCGACCCTGATGGGGGAAACAGGGTTTGTGTTTAGGAATACCCCTCTAGCTGGATAGGAATCGATTCGAATCGCCGTCTCTCTTGGATAGTGAGAACTTGACTGAGCAGCGGCAACGTAGATTCAATTAATTTAACGATATGGTTAATTGGATGATGATAAGGTTGCCACAATGAATACCTGATATGGTTATTAATGTTTGCACCCTAATAAATGATTGCTTAGTACAGGTGCTAATATAGATGACAGGTTAATGGCTAAAAAGTCACTGCTAGTTCAGGTTAAGAGTTGATCATTATTACTTATGCTTTTCTGCAAAAAGAAAGTGTCAGCCAGCTCCACTACATTAAGCTATGCATAATCCTTGGTGTCATTTGTTTGGTTTTCGACGGGTAAGTCTAGCTGAGTACATTCCCGTACTTAGGGTTTATTCCCTCTTGTTGTAGATGACCTTCTGTATTAGGGATTCTGCAAGTATTGTCTCCACCCGGCGGGTGATGAAGACTAGATCATGGGCATGATCTCTTTTCTCTTATCTGAATGCTTTTGCGGTCTGTGATCAGCAAACCAGTATGTGTATTTGAACTTGGTGTGTGAGTTAAACTATTTGCTTCTGCATGTTTACAAGACTTGTTTTGTAATAACAATGACTCTGTGATGATGTAATCTATTTGCGAACGTCCGTGAAATGTTGTAACGTACGATATGTTATGTTGAATTACTGTGATCTTGGTTGTATGCAAGTTGGTTTGAAATCCTTCGAGATTTCGGTTGACTACCGGGTTTATATGGGCTCAAGTTCGAGAATTTGATCGTTTCGGTGATTGTTCTTGTACTTGTGCTCTTATAAATTGGTCGGTTCCGTGACAGCTGGTATCAGAGCTAGATTCAACATTAAACATATCTTACGGCTATTTAAAACAAAAAGCTTTTGTTGTTAAAATGGTTTTCAAACTTATAGTTATATATAAGTGTTCAAAACTCAAAATTTTTATGGTATACTGGTGATCACATCCCTTATAGCCCACTTAAGGATTTCTAGGTGGCTTATATATAATTGCTAACTTGGGGGAATTGATTGTTTCTATTTTGTCGTCCATGCGGCGTGATATTGCATGGATACCATTCTTTTGAATGATAATGTATGGATCAATTGCCTCTACGCTAAGGTAAGTGTGAGTTGCGAGAGCATGACCGTCCAACCGTCGGTCTAGGGGAGAGCTAGTTGTGGTTACTGGAGTATTTACATGTTGCATACATGTATATATGAAAGTACTTAATTGTGGGTACATTTGTTGGGTAGTTTGGATGCCAAAGTATATATATCGGGGGATGTATATATGGAAAGTATCTTAGTACTACTTGTGTAATTAGCATTATATCTTGTTGGGTTGGGCTGCAATGAAGTTTTTCTGTAGGTACGCTAACAACGCACCGTGTAGATCGACTAGTTACCGCTAATTGAGAGAACGTATGTATGCCACCGTATATTCCGCTAAAGCTTAAATTTTCTTAGGTTTGTGAGGACGTACGGAACGAGCATGCATCATATTCACTCATGACATTCATATTGCATTACTCCCTCCCTTATAATTGCTTATCCCAAGTATAAAGTGCAATCTCTCAGCAAAAAGTTGAGGAGATTCGCTGTATTGCAAATTATCGTCTGCAACAGTGGGGTCAAACCTCACTATTGAGAGAGACGAGGCTGCACAAGAATTGGATCGTGTGACCCATCACAGAGATGCTTCTTTAGAGTTAGAAGAAGAGGAATACCCAGAAGAAGTCCAAGGTGTCTCCGATGTGGACAGTGATCACTTCGACGAGTAGTTCGTTAGCAAGTCTCACTAGTTAAGCTTTTGCAGTCATACTTGTAATGTACTTTAATTCGCTCCCTTCGGGATGCGTAACGTTATGGTGAAGTTTAAAACTTGTCATGTTGGAATGCACTGCGTATGACGCTAGTAATCTACTTGATGATGTGGTGATTGGAGAATGAATTATTGCCTCTGTTTATTGTATGAAGTTTTCATTCTCGTCAGTAAATACAGTTTGGCACGATTATATTGTTCCTCTCCAATGTGCTGACATCATCAATAATTATTAGTTGCGCATTGTGCAGATGCCTCATACTCGTTCCACCGGTGCGAGTGATGATGATGATCTTCCGCCACCACCACCCACACCAACGGAACTAATAGCAATGCTTGCGGAAGGACAGCGCACTATGGCCGAGGCCCTCCGTACGATTGCGAATCGTGATGGCCGTGGTCCACGCCAAGGACCGGATCCAAATCAATACAGTGATTTCAAGGATTTCCTTGACACGAAACCCCCAATCTTCAAGGAGGCTGAGGAGCCTCTACAAGCTGATGAGTGGTTGAATACTCTCGAGCAGAAGTTTCGTCTGCTCTGCTTGACTGAGGTGCTAAAAACTGAGTACGCATCGCACCAACTTCATGGGCCTGCTGGCATCTGGTGGAGTCATCATCGGTCCACTATGCCTGCTAATGCCCAAATCACTTGGGATCAGTTCAAGTCTGCTTTCAGGGGAAATTACATTCCTCCTGGTCTTATGGCGATCAAACATACAGAGTTCATGAAGCTGACTCAGGGAAACAAGAGCCTGAATGAATACCTGCAAGCTTTCAACAACCTTGCAAGGTACGCCACCGAGTTTGTGGACACCGAGGCTAAGAAGATTGCTAGCTTCAAGCGGGGACTTAGCCCCAAACTGATGAAGACCATGGGAAATTGCAAGTGCGCTCATTTTAATGAGTTTGTGAGTGATGCTTTATCGCAAGAGAACAACAATGCTATATATGCGGCTTTGAAAAGTCGTAAGAGGGCCTATGAGGCGGGTGCCTCACAATCTAAGGCTCCCGTCGCACAAAGGACTCCATTCCGTCCTCCAGCGTCAGCCGCCAAGTTTCGCCCACCGCAGAAGAAGAATCCTGCCAAGACTAGGTTTTGCAAGGCATTTACAGTTGCTCTTCCCAAGGGCACTACCAGTCAGGGTAGTTCCAGGGCTCCACCAAGCAACATGCCGTGCTGGAACTGCAACAAGATAGGCCACTGGGCAAGGGAATGCCCTTACCCTAAGAAGAATAATTACCAGGGTGGCCGTCAGGGACAAGTGAACCACACTAATATTACTGAGATTCCTTCAGGAGAGGTAGTGACTGCCGGTAAGTTTCTGATTGACCAACACCCCGCAGTTGTACTATTTGATTTAGGTGCTTCGCATTCCTTCATTAGTCCATCATTTGCATCCAAGTTTATGTAGAAAACATATACAGTTGAGGGTGAGGGTTATTGTATAAGGGCTGCCAGTGGTATTATCCCAACCAAGCTGGTAGTTGGGGATGTATAATTTGTGATAGAGGGGCGAAGTTATCAGGTTGATCTGGTAATTTTACTGGGGCTAGGTATCGATGTGATATTGGGAATGAACTGGATGAGCCGTCATGGAGTGCTTATCGATACATCGACTAGGGTAGTTATGCTCAGAGATCCTAGCAATCAGGAGGGTTTTCTAGTACAGTTACCTAGGGACATCAATCTTTCTTGCACGACCAATGCGGTGCAAGCAAAGTCTCTGGCAGATATCCCTGTTATGTGTGACTTTCTGGATGTTTTCCCCAATGATTTGCCTAGATTGCCCCCGGATCGAGAAGTAGAATTCAAGATAGAGTTGCTTCCTGGTACAGCTCCCATCTCTAGAAGGCCATATAGAATGCCTCCCAATGAACTAGCTGAACTTAAGACCCAGTTGAATGAACTGCTAAAGAAAGGCCTTATCCGCCCTAGTTCATCTCCGTGGGCGTGCCCAGCCATCTTTGTGAAGAAGAAGGATCAATCTCTACGCATGTGTGTAGATTATAGACCCTTGAATGCAGTTACAATCAAGAATAAGTACCCTCTGCCATGCATAGATATCTTATTTGATCAGTTGTCTAAGGCAAAAGTCTTTTCCAAGATTGATTTGAGATCTGGGTATCATCAAATCAAAATTCGGCCTGAGGATGTCCCAAAAACCGCATTCTCTACAAGATATGGTCTATATGAGTACCTGGTTATGTCTTTTGGATTGACCAATGCCCCCGCACATTTTATGTATCTGATGAATTCAGTGTTTATGCCCGAGTTGGACAAATTTGTGGTGGTATTTATAGATGATATCCTGGTCTATTCTGAGAATGAAGAAGATCATGTTGAACATTTGCGGGTGGTTCTTACTAGATTGCGAGAACACCAGCTGTATGCAAAGTTCAGCAAATGTGAATTTTGGCTTCGTGAGGTACCTTTTCTTGGACATGTGTTGTCCGATGGTGGAATTATGGTTGATCCCACCAAGGTGCAAGAAGTATTGAACTAGAAGGCTCCCATCTCGGTGCACGAGGTTCAGAGTTTTCTAGGGTTGGCTGGCTATTACGTCGCTTCATCCCGGATTTCTCTAAAATAGCCAAGCCTATGACTCGATTGCTGCAAAAAGACATGAAGTTTGTCTGGACTCCTGAGTGTGATGCGGCTTTCCATACCCTACGAACTCTTCTAACATCGGCTCCGGTTTTGGCGCAACCGGATATCGAGAAACCTTTTGATGTGTTCTGTGATGCATCAGGTATTAGGTTAGGAGGTGTTCTTATGCAAGAGGGTAGAGTCATCGCTTATACCTCTCGCCAACTTCGGAAGCATGAAGTTAATTATCCAACGCATGACTTGGAACTCGCTGCAGTTGTTCATGCTTTGAAGGCCTGGAGACATTATCTACTTGGCAATGTGTGCAACATCTACACTGATCATAAAAGTCTCAAGTACATCTTCACTCAACCAGAGTTAAATATGCGTCAGAGAAGATGGCTCGAGTTGATCAAGGATTATAACCTTCAAGTGCACTATCACCCTGGCAAGGCAAACGTCGTCGCGGATGCCTTAAGCAGAAAGTCTCATTGCCACTCGTTGATTGAGAGTGATGTCCATTTGTCAAAGCTCCTTCATCCTGCAGTCCTGCACAACATCACTGTCAGTTGTACTCTACAGAGTTGAATTATCGAGCTACAGAAGACAGATGCAGGTGTGTTTCACATCAAGCGCAAGATGAAAGAGCAAGAAACCAAACATTTTCGAGTAGATGAGGAAGGCGTGTTATGGTTCAAGGATAGGTTGGTAGTTCCAAAGGATAGATAGCTTAGAAACCAAATCATATCCGAAGCTCATTCCTCTAAACTATCTATTCATCCTAGTAGTAGTAAAATGTATCATGATTTAAAGCCTCGATTTTGGTGGACCAAAATGAAGAAGGAGATAGCCGCTTATGTGGCTAGGTGTGACACTTGTTGTCGGGTCAAGGCGGTACACATGAAAGCTGGACTACTTCAGCCACTCTCTATTCCAGGTTGGAAATGGGAAGAGATAAGTATGGATTTTATAGTTGGACTCCCAACCACTCAGAGGAATTTTAACTCAATTTGGGTAATTGTGGACCGACTGACCAAGTCGGCACACTTCATTCCGGTCCGCATAGACTTTCGTCCAACCGACTATGCGGAGTTGTACTTCAACCAGATAGTCCGACTTCATGGGATCCCTCATACTATTGTCTCAGATAGAGGACCACAGTTCACTGCTCGCTTTTGGGAGCACTTACATGGATTATTAGGGACTAAGCTCGTAAGAAGTTCTGCCTATCATCCGCAAACCAATGGGCAAACTGAATGGGTGAATCAAATCTTAGAAGATATGTTGAGAGCTTGTGTCATCTCGACTAAGGGCTCATGGGAAAAATGGTTACCCCTAGCTGATTTCTCGTACAATAATAGTTATCAAGAGAGCATAAAGATGGCACCATTTGAAGCTTTGTATGGCCGGAAGTGTAGAACCCCGTTGAACTGGGTAGAAGCCGATGAAAGGAGATATTATGGAATTGATTTCGTTCAAGAAGCCGAAGAACAAGTCTGTACTATCCAAACCCACATGGCCGCCGCTCAAGCTAGGCAGAAAAGTTATGCTGATCGACGTAGAAAACCTATTGAATTTGAGGTTGGAGACTTCGTTTATCTGAAAGTCTCACCTATGAAAAGTGTCCAACTCTTTGGTGTGAAGCGAAAGCTTGCGCCGAGATACGTTGGTCCGTTTGAAATCATTAGACAAAGTGGTAAAGTGGCATACAAGATTCAATTACCTCCTGAGATGAGTGCTATCTTCAATGTCTTTCATGTATCCCAATTGAAGAAATGTCTTCGCGTCCCTGAAGAGAGAGTTCCATTGGGGGATATCGAGTTAAAATCTGATTTGACCTTTGAAGAAAAGCCGGTTCGAGTGATTGACACTCGTGAGCGAGTGACTCAGAGTCGGGTAGTCAAGTTCTATAAAGTCATGTGGAGCAATCAGGGTAGTGAACGCGATGCAACGTGGGAGAGGGAAGACTATTTGAGGGATGGTTATACGGAATTCTATCAACAATGGTACGCTTTTCAAATCTCGGGACGAGATTATTATAAGGGGGGAGGGCTGTAACACCCCTGGTGTTTAGCTTCCACATTGCACTGCATTTCATGAACATGAGCATCATGCATCCCTTCGTGAACTTATATCACATGAAACATGATTTCAAAACATTGCAACATGTTGTATATTTCATGTGTGTTGTCTCTTTTATGAAATGTAAAGTGTGCAACATGTGCCACTCACTTAGTGAAACAAGATTAGTTAATACTATGCAACAAGATCATGAAACATGTGAAACATGACTATGAAACATTTGCAACATTTCTTGTGTTTTTCATTGTTTTAGTACATACCTTGCTTGATTATTGTGTGACCAATGTATGGTGTGGCTAAAAACTCTTTTAAGAAACTTAGTTACACCTAGAATGTCATTTGGGACATTGTTCATGTTGATCACTTTGGCGAATTAGGTTCCCAAGTCATGGTTTGACCAAATTTGACCCCTGAACCCTTTTGTTTGACTGTTTAAAAAGTGTGGCTTAGGATGTTTGCATGTCTGAGCAACCTAAAGCAAAGATGTTGAGAATTATGTAAGGAACAAAAGTTATTTTATGGCCATCTCATGAAAATGTGCACAACATGCTCAAAAATGGCCCACAAGTCAGTTTTGAGGGCTATTTGGAAACTCAGAAAATTTCTAAGTCAAAAAACAGTTTTCAGTTTCTTTGGCCCGACTTTGGGGATGATTTTATTCTTGATTCTTTGGGAATTAGGTCTTGGTCTTTTAATAAGAATTGTAGACTATACAAAGGGCTACAATTTTCATTTAGAAGGTTTTCGCTAATGACCAACGGATTAGGAGGATGAGGGCCATCAAGTAACGCTGTCAGGCTCGATACGGTTAACTGAATCAGCGTTTCAGTCAAGCTACAGTGACCTCCGTTTCAGAAAACGCCCAACGCGTGTGTGCCGCGCGTCGCCGCTCGCCTGAGCACGCTGGCCACGCGCCGTGGACGCCCTGGCATGGCCAGCCGCGTCTTGAGCACCCCACGCGCCTGCCCGACGCACTCACCCGCTCTAGTTCGCATTTCTTCGCCTCCACCACGCGCTGCGCCAAGCAAGCAGCCGCTCCGCCATTGCTGCTCCTGCTTCGTCGTCACCTAGCTCTCGCACCACCACAAAAACGCATTGGCCAGCTCGTCTGGAGCTCCGCCGTGTTCGCCTCTCCGTCCTCCACCGTTTAGCCGATCCACTCGAGCTTAGGTAAGGTCGCTGTGACCGTTTCCACCACTGCCGCCATGGCTGAGCATCGCCAGAGATGGCGCTCACCGTGGCCAGCGCACCACCGCACCATTCCTCCTTCCCTAGCCCTCGTCTCGTCTTCCCCATCTCGTGTAGCAGCTCTTGTGAAGACATTACCGACCAAGCCGGTCCGGTCATGCCGGAACGCGGCCGCGCACCGCCGTGCGCCACGGCAGAGCCGCTGTGTGCCATGGTCAGCGTGCTTAGGGGCCGCTAGAGTCTAGGCTTAGGGGGTCGATCCACGTAGGGGAACTTGGGGAGCACGCCGGTGCCGTTGAATTCGCCGGAGGAGCCGCCGTCGGCGAGCCTCGCCGTGTGCCGCACCGTCATCATGCCTCCTCTGTTTTCATCTCGCTAACGGGTGGGGTCGGCTGACATCGGGACCCGCACGTCAGTGGCTGTGCATTCTTAGGGATAGCTCAAAAATGCAGTTTTGAATGCTGATTTGTGATTTTTGTAACTCCAAAGTGGTAGATCCAAATTGAGTACTTCCAATTTTGTTAGACTCACAGTTAGGTCTAGTATTTAAGAAAAATATGTCTTGAGCACTTTATGTAGAAATTTAGGATGAATTAAATAGGAACTTGAAAAGTGTTTTTGAATGCATGCAAACTTGTTTAAATCATATCTTGAGTTTCCTTGATCCAACAATTGTGAAATTTTGTGGGTAAGCTAGTATTGCTTAGTAGAAGCTCTGGTTAAAATTTGAGAGACATTGCATGTGTAGTTTTTGAGTTATAGAATTTCCTTTTATCATTGGTAGATACTTGTGTGAATTTTTGTAAATTATCTATGAATCCTATGGCCATGAAACTTGGTAGGTAGTATCTTGGTACCTTATAGATGCTAGGAAAAATATGAAATCTGTTGCTTGACACTTTTCACTAAGGTTTCCTAATTATGCCATTTTAAGCCATTCTGCCTTACCATTTTTGTGTAGGCTGTTGTACTTACTAAAATGGTGTGAAATTTTTATGGTAGTCTACTTAGGGCATGTAGGGTCTACTGTAATTTTTGTAGATTTAATGGTGTAGCTTTCATATATGTTTACTATTTCCTCTAATTAATTAAATAAATTAAGAAAGGTATTAGAGGAAATGTTTTGGGAATGAACACCCTAATTTCTGGTGTTCTTGTGATATGTGTGACATGTGAGTAGATTTAGTGTCATCCAATTATATGTTTACCTCATGAGTTACTAAGTATTTCGTTTGCATTATGTCCCTGTGGACAGATATGGGGACTTTAGAAAGCTCCCCATGATATTTTGGTTTTCTGTGATTGTAATGAATACAAGAGTTGTAGATAATCTATGTATCTAGCTCCTGTCAAAATTTGAGGGCATTTGGCTTAGTAGTTTAGAAACTACAGCTGTTTAAAGTTAGGTTCCAGTCTTTGCTTATTCTCTGCCTTGTGAGGACAGAGTTCTGTTGATTTATGAGTTCGACCTAGTAAAGGTTTGAATGATGCTCTGAGGTCTGAAAATGTATTGTAGACAATTTTATAAGCTTTCCAGATTGTCTTGTTGCATATCATTTGGATTTATAAATCTCTAGTTATGGCTAGTTTACTGTACCGCTACATAGTCTCCATTTGGTTGTAATACAAATGCTTGAGTGTATGCTTGTGCAATGTTCTCATTGATTGTTTAGGGGTTAGCCTAACTTGAGAATATGCTTAGGTGCAGGTGCTAGGTCATTAACGGAAGATGAGCAATTATACCTTAGGTTGTATAAACGTGGTAAGTGAAAGTGATTTGAATAGGGCTTAAGTTGGAATATGCAAACTACAGCGAACATGTGCATTCCCCGAGCATCCCCGACATTCGTTCATGTGCATCCATGATATTTATCTTGCACATTCATGCTATAGGTGTGTCGGAGGGAGTGACGTTGCTGGAGTTTGAGGGAGCCAACCAGGAGGAGGAACCCGAGGTGCAGGAAGCCGACGAAGCAGTCGCCGTGGAGGAATTGCCTGAGTGCCCTGACCACCAGCCTTCCTCGTTCCTGAAAGGCAAGCCCCGGAGCATATTAAGCCTCCCATGTTTTTACAAATACATTGAGTATCTTTTATTGTTGATGATGCATTAGGTATAGGAATTGGTTGGAACCAATTGCTGCATTATATATCCTTCCTTGTCCAGATATCGCACTGGAATCCTATTTAAGTTCAGGAACGGGTTAAATGCTTAGCCATGCTTAGTGCGGTAGAAGTCAGGTGATTTCCTATCACCTGCGAGCTTTAGGATGAGGTGGATCACGGTTGGCTATATTTGCTATCGTGGAAAAGAACCATGTGAATAATGAATTAAGACCGGGCGGGGTCTTGTGTAGGTTTGAACATAGTGACTCCGTCTGAGTCGTTTAAGGACCGATACGCTGTACGTCCTCATGTCATGTTGAACGCAGCCTAACACTTAGCTAGCCGGATAAGTCGTTCCGACCGCGAAGCCTAGTAGCTCGACTCAGGCCAGGGACGCGAGCAGTGGCGACATTCTGGAGGTAGTAAGGATGTGCGGAGAGCCATTGGCATAAGTCCAAGGCAGGTTAGAGTCCCAAACAACCTTGGCAGAGTGGTTCTCTGAGAATGTCGATCTGTTCGGACTCGTGACTCCTGAATCGTACCAAAGGTGACTTGTTGCGACCCTGACGGGGGAAGCAGGGTTTGTGTTTAGGAATACCCCTCCAGCTGGATAGGAATCGATTCGAATCGCCGTCTCTCCCGGATAGTGAGAACTTGACTGAGCAGCGGCAACGTAGATTCAATTCATTTAACGATATGGTTAAATGGATGATGATAAGGTTGCCACAATGAATACCTGATATGGTTATTAATGTTTGCACCCTAATAAAATGATTGCTTAGTACAGGTGCTAATATAGATGACAGGTTAATGGCTAAAAAGTCACTGCTAGTTCAGGTTAAGAGTTGATCATTGTTACTTATGCTTTTCTGCAAAAAGAAAGTGTCAGCCAGCTCCACTACATTAAGCTATGCATATTCCTTGGTGTCATTTGTTTGGTTTTCGACGGGTAAGTCTAGCTGAGTACATTCCCGTACTCAGGGTTTATTCCCTCTTGTTGCAGATGACCTTCTGTATTAGGGATTCTGCAAGTATTGTCTCCACCTAGCGGGTGATGAAGACTAGATCATGGGCATGATCTCTTTTCTCTTATCTGAATGCTTTTGCGGTCTGTGATCAGCAAACCAGTATGTGTATTTGAACTTGGTGTGTGAGTTAAACTATTTGCTTCCGCATGTTTACAAGACTTGTTTTGTAATAACAATGACTCTGTGATGATGTAATCTATTTGCGAACGTCCGTGAAATGTTGTAACGTACGATATGTTATGTTGAATTACTGTGATCTTGGTTGTATGCAAGTTGGTTTGAAATCCTTCGAGATTTCGGTTGACTACCGGGTTTATATGGGCTCAAGTTTGAGAATTTGATCATTTCGGTGATTGTTCTTGTACTTGTGCTCTTATAAATTGGTCGGTTCCATGACAGGTAGGGGTTGGCTCCTTGGTCTGATCAGTGATGAGGAAGGCCAACCATGCAAGAGTTAGGAAATCATCAAAGTAATTAGGGATATAACAATTGGGATCAATGTCAGGGAGATTGAGATTAAAGTAACTTCTAGATTGAGGTGCTTTGGGTATAAAAAGAAATACCTTAGGCAGGTCTCTGATCAGAACCGATCGTGGTCTAGGTAGGGCAACCACGGCAGGGATATTCTTCATAGAGGAATTCTCATGGGGGGCATCAACCAGCCTCCTATCAACTTTAACCAATATTGACTTCACCTTTGGTGGGGGGATTACTTCATCACACAGCAGGGAAACAGGTTCATACCTATCCTCAAAAGCTTTGACGATCTCTATAGCATTGGCCTTAGTTGCCATAGTAGGAGCAGGCAACCCAATGTCATCATGCACAGCAGGATCATTTTGGGCTTCAACAGCTCTGTTCTACCCATCCACCATCATATTGGAACCTGCATTGGAGTTAAAAGGGCTTGCACTAGAGTCTGCCAGGGGAATTGGACCTATCCAATGGGGAGCTGGGGTGGGGAAGGGGTGCAACGGTCCCACTGTCACATAAGCTTCCTCATTTGGCATTTCCTGCACATTGTTCTTCTTGTGCACATAGCATCAAACAGTCCATGATCTCCCTTTGGTGGGGAGACCTGCATTAACTTTAACTGAATCTAGGATTTTCCTATCATCATTCAGATAAACTTTGACTACAACTCGAGCAAGGCTAGCATAATCATCCTAGTTCACCATGATACCAAAGGTTGACACTGACTTAGCAATGATCTGACTGGTACGCAAATCCTTAGGAAACCCTAAGAGCAAGATCCAAGCTTCCCTATCTAGTTCAAAAGATCTAGCATTTTCCGCCTCATCATGCTTCACAAAATGTAGTTGGTAGCAACCAAAGGTGAATGAGGGACCCAGGAACTACTCTCTATCCAGTGGGCTACCAAAACACACGTAGGCATCACAAATGGGGAAGGGTAGGATATCTATGACACTGACCTGATGGACTTCCTCAAAGAATAGATTTAGTTCCTTGGTGAGGAGCTTGAAGTCATCTTTATGCACTAGCAGCATGAGCTTGGCGATAGCCAGATCCTCATTGAACAAGGTGTAGCATCCTATGATGAAAACTTCATGTCAAAGTGGTGGCTGCAGGGGGGATCCTCTAGGGAGAAGCCCGGTGGCATGTGGGGGCGAGGATTGCACGAGAAGTTGGCCATCGTTGTATTTGAGGGATGGTTTCTCACTATAGCAAGGGAAGGGGAGGGAACGAGCTTTTCAGAATGCTTTTGAGGAGGACGATGTTGTTGCATTTAAGGGAACCAGGAATGACCTCCCAACTTCTGATTTGGAAATGGGTCAGTAATGGCGCTGACGACCTTTGGAAAGGCAGGTATAGGAAAGATGTCCATAATTGAAACAAGATTTGCACCTGATTGATCCTTTGCAAAGTTTCCTTGTGTGACCAAGGCCCAAGTATCTAGAGTAGTGGGCCGAGACAAGAGGCAGATAAACTGAGCCATGAATGTCACTGTTTTTCAAATTTGAAACCTTGACTTTATTAGACAGGTGATCCGCCATGTGGGCCATGGAGAGAGGAATCAAAGATTTGAAAGTGCTGAACCTAGATCCCGCCGAGGAAGGCACTGGGGTTTTAAAGGTAGTCTTGTGGACCCAGCGAAGAACACGTGACTGCTTAGGCTGCTGCTTCAGAGATTGATCTAATTCCAGTTTATGACCAAAGTCCTTGGAATGGTGAATGGTTGAATGGGTCTGTTTGGTAATGAAAGAATGGTCTAGGAGAGAAGAGCCATAATCCTTCAGATAGTTTAACCAGTGGAAAATTGATTTTTTGGGACTAGGGGTTGATTGGACAACATCAGCAAAGCTTTTTTTTTGAATCTAGAACCAACTGTTGTCCATTTAGACTCCTGTTCATGGTGCTAGAGATCAAATTCCTTGTGCCAATTAGGGCCACCCCCACTCCAAAGATGGAAGAATATGGCAAAGGTTTTGCAAGAATAGCTTTTGAGTTTGTAAATCATGAGGCCGACATTCTTGTAAGAAACTGAAAAGCTAAACATCCATCCAGAAAGATGATAAACTCTAAAATCCTTTGGAATGCCACCAAGGCATGCCTGGAGGATGAGCCCAATGGAGTCTACATTGAGACAAACCATAGAACGCCCAAAGTTGGCGATGAGAAGGAAAGCCGGGTTGGAGAGAAGAGGATTGGGACTCACCAAACACCTGAAGTGCTGTGAGATCGAGAGAGAAAACTCAATTCTCGGATCGAAGCACAAATCCGAGAGCCCCGCCATGCTCCGATCCTCTTAGTTGCTTGAGTTCCCACATGTGCACCGTGGTGAAAGTGAAGTCAAGGAGTCGATGAGGATGTAGCTTGCACCCTTATCGCCAGAGCTCAAAATGTATAGCGCATGATGAATGATGTGTAATGACTATATCTGTATGGTGTGTGTTCAGTAAGTTATTAAGGCCTAGCTGAATTAGTAAATACATTGTGCAAACCAGATGCAATCCTGTCACCATCGGATGTATGGGCCATTTGTTGTTTTGTCATCACCACCGTACCACTCGACGTTGGTGAAGCAAGCGGCCATCACCACCGTTTATTCATCTAATGCGGTAGGGGTCACTAGTTGTGACAGAACCGCCCAATTTATACAAGATCAACTATAGCTGTCCCAACTAACACATTGACAGGTGCATACTTTCACTTATATAAACCCGGTAGTCCACCGAGTGTCACGGAGGACCTCGGTAAATCAACATTACAACCAAGATCGCATGATTAAGCAATACACATCACATACATGGAGTTGCAATGGAATAATATTACAATTGAGTTCACAAATAATGGTACAAGTTTGGGTTTCAAAACCGATTGGTAAAAACAACATAACTTTCAAATGGTTACACTAGTATAAGTTCCAAATACATTGCTAGCATAAATGACATCCTCTGATAAAAGCATATAGATGAGAAATAAATATAGAGACGTCGAGCCCACCGGCGGTTAACTACTCTCTTCAACAGGCTGAGAACTTCACCTGCAACATGGTGGGATAAACCCTGAGTACTCGAATGTACTCAGCTCGACTTACCCGACAAGAGGGAAATAAAAAGACTCTCAAGGATATGCAAGGCTTATTTAGTGGAGCTGGTTGGATAGCATATCTTTGCAAAAAGAGCATTATTATCATGAGTCCTTTCAATCTTTTAGTCAAGTTTTAGCATCAAGTTTAGTGAAGCTTAGTATGACTAAATTTGAACCTATTCTAGAGCAGTCACTTGATTAATAAATATCTCAATAGTAACCATATTCAGTTTATCGTATAATCATCATTATCATCATGTTCCATCAAGTATTACTATGATGAAGGGGCTCCACCAAGTTTCTCACTATCTGGGAGAGACGGCAATTCGAATCGATTGCAACCAGCTGGGCAGTATTCCTAACACAAACCCACACTTCCCCCATCGGCATCGCATCAGGTCACCTTTGGTACAACTCAGGTACACATTTCGCTAGTTTGATCAGGGCCGCATCCTCAAGGACAGTACCGGATGCCAGGTCAATTAGGACTCTAACCTACCCTTGGCCTCACACCGGCTCCCCGCACATCCTTACTACCTCCAGTGTGCGCACTTTGATAGAATGAGGCCCGGCCTGAGTTGAGCTACTTGGCTTCGCGGTCAGAACGAGTTATCTAGCCAGCTAAGTGAGAGGCATGCGTTCAAAATGATAAGAGGACCTCCAATGATGCGGTCCTTAACTAACTCAAACAGAATCACTATAAGTCACAACACCGCTCGGTCTCCATTTACACGACTTCACATGGTTCTTTTCCACGATAGCAAATATAGCCAACCGTGACCAGATATTCACCTATATCTCGCAGGTGACAGGAAATCACCCGACTTCTACCGACTAAGCATGGCTAAGCATAGATCGGCCTGTGCATCTGGTAATGTATAGGTATTTATATATAGTGGACAAGGTAGGTAATATGCACCAACGGTTTCATCCAACTCCTATCACCTAATACATCATACCAAAATTATACTCATGTGCATTTATAAAAAGAGAGGGTAGGAGACTTAAAATGCTTTGGGGCTTGCTTGGGATCCAACACTAGGTCAGTGTTTGTTAGATGACACTCGCTTGGCGAGAATCTCCCATCTCGGCACTTGCTTAGTCCTTCCATCTAGATGGATTGACCAAACTCCATCTTTGGGTTTGGCTCCAACATCACGTCCTTCACATGGTGCATCTAGCATACCTAGTTGAGATGCAACAATGCAAGTGCATGAATGCGAAGAATGGCAATATGAGATGCCTCACATAAAAGTATTCAAGATGAGCACAAGGTTACACCAAACATACATAAGCACTCCACGTTACTTAATTAAACATTACACAACCTATCATGCTAGGATAGCAAGGAAGGCAGCACCAAGCATGACACAAGTTTCACAAGGTTTTAGGTATATTAACTTAACACGATCAAAGGCATGAGCCACACTTAGCAACACACAAAGCAAAGCAAGGTGAAGCAAATAATTTTAGGTACAAACATAGATTCTGAACAACAGCACCATAGTCACTTGTTTTAACCATACCCAGAGTTCTAGGCATGCAAAAAGTGTGATCATAGACTTTCTGGAAAGGTTCAGAAATTGTCTATAACTTTGTTATTCATACCAAAAGCTAATTCACGGGTTAACATGATTAAATATGCCAATATTTCAGGTCTGCACAGACAAGGACAGAAAATGGACAGTAACTTTAGAGATGCATAACTGGAGTTCTAGACATTCAACAAACATGATTCTTAACTTTATGGAAAGATTATTAAGTTATATATAACTTTCTCATTACCATTTTAAGATGATTCTACAGATAAGAAGGTGAAACAACACCAAGAAGACATCTCTGTCCAGACTTGGGACAAAATCTGTCATTCTACTTTAGACAGCTATAACTTGAGTTCTAGACCACAAAAAAGGGTGTCCTTGGATATTTTGGAAAGCTTAACAAAATCACTACAACTCTTATATTATCACTAATACATTATTAAAAGCTTATCTAATCCAAACAATGCAATCTTTGAGATCTGCATAGATCTCATGCAAAACTTGACAGGGGACTTGTAAAATCTATAAATCTCAGATCTGTTTCCCTAAAGTCATGAAACTTTAGGACAAGGAAGGTAAGGGAGATGTCTACAACTTTTGTATTCACCACATCTATAGAAAACATCATTATCAGCATGAAATTAATTGCTTAACCAAAATTGTATATGCAGCCCAAACAGCAGAGGCATACTGCATTCATCTATCATTTAGTTGTTAGAAACTAACATATTCATGACATATATGCTAACCCAAACATCTTGGAATCATATTCAAACAATCATATCATGTAGGAATAGCTACTATAAGCATCACATGACAATAAATACTTGTATATGCTCACAACATTCATCCTCTACTTTAATAATGCAACATATGTATTATTTTTAGTACTATAGGAGAACAACTAGTTTGGGGCTGAGACTTTTATGATTGGTAGATGTTATCAAAACATGGCTACTGCACAAATTTCATATGCTTAGGTTTTATAATTTAATTGCTATGAAAAAGATAAATCTTAGTTATTAATAAACATGTGAGAACAAGATAAATCTAAAGATCATTATTTTCAATAAACATATAGGCATATTAGGATTTCTCAGTCCACATTTTCACCATGCAATGGCAAAAGAACCACATTTCACATTTTTACATATATAAATTATTTATAAGCCATTGAAAACTATTTATCAAACATTAAACCAATTAAATCAATAACTCAATCATACTGCATCCAATGACCATGAAATTTTTACCACAACACACACATAGCATTAGTAGCCTACCATACAAATTTCACAGCAAATGGAGCAACACAACTTTAGATATGAATTTATTCCTAGAAAACCCTAATTAACATAGATAAATAAAAACAACAAAAACCTTCTACTAACACATATCATATTATGACTCTACTATGTAGATCTACTCACAAGGATTCCAAAACATCTTCATTTGCTATTTTACAAAATTTTTTTGATTTACTATGAATTTCCAAAATTTTAACCGATTAAGAGCAATAATCTGAAAAAAAGGAAAAAACATTTTTGCAAAGTGAACACCGGACTTTCCTCTAATTAATTAAGCTCATATATGTAAACTGGTGTCTCTGGGCATTTTGCATCTAGAACCAAGGAGTTTCTTTTTTGATTTTCACTGCCTCTCTTCTTCAACTCGACGCAGAAACAGAGGAGGACGACGAGGGAGGGCTGGCTCTAGTGGGGCAACGGCCAGGCGATGGCTTGTGACATGGCCGTACGGACTAGAGCGGCTAGAGGAGAGGTGTGACATGGATGGAGGAGGGACCAGTGGGGCGGAGGGGCTCTGCTCGATCTCATGGAGGACAAGTGGAGGAGACAGAGAGGAAGAGCGAGGCAGCGAGCGAGAGGAGGGAGGGCGCTCGGTCTTTCCCTTTTACTCAAGCAGGGGGTGAGGTGGCACATATGCAAGGGCACGAGGGAGCCATGTGGCCTACGGCACCTGCGTGTGGTTGGACAACGGTGCTGCTTCCTACCGATCCAAATAGTCAAGGGATCATCTAAAACTGCCAACTTCCCCATCCTCTATCTCCCGATCCATTTGTCCTATGATCATGGCGTAAGAGGCAAAGTTGTAGATCTTTGTGAGGTGAACAACATTGATTTAAGAATCAAGAGCTAACTCGGCCTAGATTTAGAGATATGGATCTTCAAAGGAGGATACCCAAAAATAAAACTCTGAATTTTGGTTTCAGGTCGACTGAAATGGCATTATTCTCCCTTTTCCATCCCCTAATCCGTTTAGTTATGGCACAAGCTATAGTAACAAAAGTTGTAGAGCTACACAAAATAAACAACTTTGCTTAAAGGATCTTGGGCTGGTTTGGCATGGTTATGAAGATACAAGCCTCCAAAGTAGGGTATATGAAACTAAAAACTAAATTCAGTTAAGGGCTCAAATCAAGAAACTTTTTGCTGGTTTTGCAATAACTTTTGAAAGTCCAAAAGTGATGTGACTTATTCTATTGTTTTCTTCATGAAATTCAATTGAGTTGTCACAGAATTCTAGAAGATAAAAATTCACAAACATATCAACTCGCTGCTATCGATTAGGGACTTAGGAAAAATCCTGGAGGGTTTAACAAAAAAACCGTTAGGAAGTATTAGGAGTTGATTGAATACCGTTGTTGCATAATTACCTTGATACATAGGTATACTTAGTTCTACCCTATTAATATGAATATGTCGTTATCTCTAATGCTAAGTAATGCTTAGATTTCAATAGAAGTCGAATGATGATTTCATTGTTCGAGAGAAACAGGTTTACCTTACTCTTCTCAACTCTGGTTATGGGTTGTGAATTACCATGGTTATGATAATGTGAAATTGAGATCGGGCGGGTAGCTTGCATCGAGATTGCAGTCTCAATGTAGTGTTCCGCCTATGTAGGTTAAGGACCGATCATTGTTGGCCCTTGGATCAAGAATTTTTGCATATACTGGCCACATACTCCAATAAGCCTAATACCTCGGCTATTCCATTTTGAGAAAGGATGACCGTGCACTAGGAGTGGAGAGATGGCGAGAGTATCATGTACCCATCCTATGTAAATAGCAGGGATGGTGTACGGTGGTGGAGTCTGTGCTCTCAGGTGGCGCAAAACCATTCTTGTTCTAGAGGATCCAAGTGAGGGTTGATATATGTAGGTCTAGGACCTACATATGTCATGTGGTAGGGAAACCCTAGCTGGCCCTAATCAATTCGAATTATCGTTTGCTCTATGGTAATAGGAGACTTGATCCTCGCACCATCATCGTAGTTAATCAAGGGAAACATGGTTACTTTTGGATATTAGATAAAGATGAGATGAGATGAGTAAAGAAGTGATTGATTTAGAACAGGTGCAAACTGGATACCAATAAAGACTTAATACGAAGCTAAAATATTGAAAGTAAGGATCCACTCATAGTAAGCTTTTCTACAAAAGTTGTTCTTGCTTCAAACTTTCCTTTTAGCCAGCATGCCCTTGGAGTCTTTTCTTTTAGTCAGGTAAGACTTGTTGAGTACCCTCAAGTACTCAGGATTTGTTAACCCCTGTTGCAGGTCCTGACTTGTGCTGCTAAATCGAGGTCATGTCAGTGGGCTCGACATGATCTGGCTATCTCTTCTACCTTAGGTGTTCCACCTAAGTTGCTTCTATAGTACTACTCACCTTTTGAAACTTAAGTTAAGTTTTTACTTCAACATGTTTTGTAACTTAATGTTAATAAGTCTTCTGCACTCCGATGTAAGATATTTTTGTATCAAATGTTGTAATGTTGTGGTAACTCCATGTTGATCTTGTATGAGTTGTAAAATATGGATGATTCATGGTTCCTCGAGGACATCCGATAGACCACCAAAGTTATCTGGCTCTCGTGTGCAGTAGTCAGAGGTCTTTAGGATAACAACATGCACATGTGGGCCATATAATTTGGATGGTTCTTCCATAGCTAGTATTGGAGCTCATACATGGTTCTGCAACAACATTACTTTTGAAAACTTCAAAAGGAACTTACAAATTAAAAGTTTTTGAAGAGTATCAAACTAAAAGTGCTCTTTAATCTCTCTTATGCTTGCTATCCAAGTTCCATGAAGGCTTTCTGATGACTCAAGAGGAAGGCAACGAAAAGATTTTAGCTCTTCTTCAGTAAACCATATGCAGAGTCGAACTTCTCCGACAATGTTCTATCTAGTGCCTTTCGACATCTGTCTAGGTTAGAGTGAAGATAATGTATAAAATATTGCCCTATATAAAGTTGTGTCTTGCTAACATTGAGAAGACATATAGGATGAGCATGCACCATATCATCCATATAAGGTTGAAATGTTATTGAGACTTAGTCCTTTATTCTAGGGACCACTATCCTTCTTTATAGCTGTTCTGCTTCAATTAAATCTCGTCATGTACTAGGTTTTTGCCAAATAATCACCCTTTGATAATTCTCGCTCCATACGTCCTAATCCTTGGGGAAACTTATGGAGGCGCTTTTGTTGCATCTCCAACTCAATACAGAAACCTAGGATTAATCCTTGACTCAACTTGTGTATGTGTTGTGTCTTCTTCTACATTGACACATGCTATACCCTTGAACTGGATGGTCGACGTTTGTTGGTCCACAATCACTACAATTGTGCACTATTATCATGCCATGATCCATGACCATGGTGCCACGTTGAAACTCGGGGTCTCCTTGGACTGCAGCCATAAGGAGCTACTGCTAGGCGCTCATAGGTCTATGGTCATGATCCATTATAGCCCACAATTAATGTACTCTCTTTCCTTGAACCCTCTTTTGGAAATTCATGTCCGTGCTTCTTCTGAATTTTCTAAATCCCTTGCTAGTTACAACCTTCCTCAGATCCTAGTTGTAACCTTCAAAACAACCCTTATTGTTTTATGAATTTCTTGTAAGTTATTGTGCTTGACACATTTCCTTTTCCATTACTCAACCCAAGACTCTTTGTCACTTCTTAATCTTGAGACGAGATTTCTTTAGGAGGGGATGATTGTAACATCCTAGATGTTAAAAAACAAAGCACTTAAAATCTTGATCATGAACATTATCAAATATATTTACCAAGCATTGTGGCATAAATGCACTCCATGTTTCATTTATAGCTTTGCTATGTTGCAAATGTGGTGTTTCTTATGTTGCATGAAATGTTAACAATAATAGTGTTTTATGTTCTTTGTGAATTTATATATGAGAATTTGTTTAAACAATTAAAATTTGGTTAAAATAGACTTTGTTATTTAAAGTATGCTCTTTAATATAGAATAAAATTTTATTTGTGTTTCCAAGATAAATATGTTGAAATTAAGCTCCAAAAAACTAAATTTCAAATTGTTTTCCACACTTAGCAAATTAGGTTGTCTCTAAAAAATAGTGTCTAACTTCAATCTTTGGGGATTTATTAAATCAATTTTCATGAATAAAACTTGTCCAACTTTTGTTCCTTTGCTTGGTAGTATGCTTGAGCTATGTTATTGTGTAATTAGTTGATAGGATTGATAAATGGTTGATCATTAATTAAATGCCAAAATAGCCTAACCAAAACTGTTTCAAAACCTGAAACTAAACCTAGTGTTTTAGTTTCACTAAAACCCTGTTTCCAATTCAAAATCTAAAAATTTCTTGGTCTTTTGACGTTGATTCTTAAATCAATGTTGGAGATCAGAGATAGATTAGCAACTTTCAATCTTGGAGTTTTTCGAGTTGTTATGCAAAATCACAAGAACGAGAGAGAGGAAGATGGAGTTTCAAACGGTGAACTGTGCTTGCCAGGGAGCTATCACTCTGCTTGCTCACCGCCGATGGCACCACCTCTGTGACCATTTTCCAGCGCTTGGACATGCACCTGCTCACGGTGGCAGCGCAAGCAGGAGCTGGCTCGCCTAGAAATGCCTTGCCCTGCCTTCAAATTACCGAGCCACCGGCCATCCTCCTGTTAGTATTTATTAACGCAGATAGAATATGAAGGATTCCACAAGCGCGCATAATACCATTGTAGCATTTTACCAGGAGTATTCTAGGTATCGTTATTTATATTTTACCATGGGGAAACAATAGAGTAAAGATTTATTGGGTAACAAAGGAGTATCTATTAACATACCAACATAGCTAGAGCAAGGGTTAAAGGTAATGATAGGAATTAAGCATAATGGCACTCAGAGGATAGATTACTAAGATAATGTAAACTAGTTAACTCAGGAGAACAAAGGGTGAGGTAGATTCCTATGAGATTCTTATTACAGGATCAAAGTATATATACCCGACTATAGTTAAGACTCACTCTACTCTTGTGCACATTGAGACGCCGCTTAGATGGTAGAGCATCCACAATAGATAACTCTATTGACGCGACTACGGTCCTACAATTTAAGAACTTGCTTAATTCGATGTGGACCACAAAGGATAGACGGGACTATCACCACCTGCTGCTACCACACAACTAGAGAATAGGGTGTACTCACAGGCAGAGCATCATATAAGCACCATGCTTACACGAGGCTCAGCTACTTAGCCCAACCATGGTAAACTAGTAGGCTAAGCGCTCTATGAACCCACACACAAAAGTAATGATAACCTCAACTAAGCAAGATACATATTCAAAGTAAGCATAGCCATGTAGATGGGAATATGATAAATTGATAATAAGTCTTACAAGATGTAGAAGTGAAGATTCAAGGCTTTGCTGAGCCTCTAAGAATAGATTGTAACACCCTAGTGTTAAGCATTGCATTTGGCACTTGCATTTCATGAGCACAAGCATCATCCAAGCATTCATGAACACGAGCATAAGAAATTTCATCTCATTATTATACCTTATCACATGAAATGTTGATTTTATATATATGCTTATGCTTGCAATCATGTATGACCAATGTATGAGATGGTTGTGAGGTCATGAAGACACCTTAGGCACATCTAGGATGGTAAATGGAACAATGTTTGTATTTATGACATGGGCCAATTTTGCTTCTAAGTGTTGGTTTCATTTGAAATGCCATTTTCATGATTCTAGTTTGACTAAAGTTGAACAGTAGCTTAGATTGTTTGCATGGCTATGTGACCTAAATAAAAGTTGTAGTTCTTGTCATGGGTAACAAACTTTATTTAAGGGTCATGAGCTAATTCAGTGTCTAACATGGTTAAATAGAGTTCACAAGTATCAACAAAATGTTGTTTTCAAAACTTGAAATTTCGCTGTCTTTAACCGGTTTTTAGTTTCAATGTAGCCCACTTTGGAGCAATATAGTTTGTAAACCAGTTCAAATTAGACCACGCTCATTAAAGCAAAGTTGTACTACTCACATAGCTCTAATACCATTTTCACTGATTCACCATAGATTAGGAGTTACATGTACACGAACTTGCTCTATCAGTCGTCTGTTGCAGGCTAAAAACCTGCTGGAGCAGCACGGCGTCGTGGCAAACCGGCCACAGGCTATGGCCATCGTGTGGCATACACATGTTGGGGCTAGGCCGCATTGTAGCTGGGCACGCGCTGAAAAGGCTGCCACGCATCCCTGTCCTCACTCGCGCCCTCACTCTCTTTATCTCTCGCTCTCGTGCTCACCGAAGTAGAATCGCATCGCCACCATCATCGCCGCACCTCCACCGAGCTCGCTCACTGCCGCCACCACGCCATTGTCTAATAGCCCATGCGCACATCTCCGCCACCACCTCTTCCACCTTGCTGACCCACTAGCACCATCATTCGAGCAAGGGTAAGGCCACATTACGCATCACCATCGCTGCCATGGCCATAGAGCACCGCCGAGCTCTGAGCTCACCGTGGCTAGTCTTATCCACCACTCCTACCTCCTTCTACCTGGTTCCATCATCGCCTTAGGACATAGATGCTCACATCGTCATTGTTTAACCGCTACTGCCGCCGTCACATGGGAACGCACGACGCCGCTATGCGTGTTAGCCATGGCTGCAAGCACACTCTCACCGCCATCGACTTCACCAGCCACTCTTAGCCTGCTCTGGTACCCGTTACCGTGTCGCCTAGAGGTGTTGCACCTTCCCTGATGATGGAGACCTACCTTCGGCCACCATCTCATCAAAACGATGACAACTCCATCGTGCTCAATGTGACACCATGCCACCATGCACATGGCCGAAGATCACTGTCGCTTCACCATGGCTCGTTCAGCACCGTAGAGCTCCGCTAGGGTTCATAGATGCCACAACAGTGCTCACCTTCGCTTGCCATCATCGGAGACAGTGAGCCCGCCATAGTGTAGCGCTATCATCCACCATTAGCGCTGCTGCCATAGTCAACCATCATTAGAGGTTCGACCATCTAGCTCGCTGGATGCGCGGAGTGTGATGGGGAGCATGTCATTGCCGACCACACCGCCGGAGACCTTGCCGTCAGTGAGCTCGCTGCCGGTCAAGCCAGTGCTCTACTTTGTCTCACTGTCTGGTGGGTCCCATTGACCTATGGGGCCCAGTCGTTAGTCGTAGTAGGGTGTAT
This sequence comes from Miscanthus floridulus, assembly GCF_019320115.1. Classification (NCBI taxonomy): domain Eukaryota; kingdom Viridiplantae; phylum Streptophyta; class Magnoliopsida; order Poales; family Poaceae; genus Miscanthus; species Miscanthus floridulus. The sequence goes on from NC_089587.1 coordinate 127,744,220, forward strand.
ACACCGGGTGCACCTAGCAGTAGCGCCCGATTTGAAATTTGATTTTACTTTATTAATTTGTTTCATAGATTTAGTTACAAAATTCAAAAATTCATATCTAGAGCTAGGAGTATCTAAATGGGATGAACCAAATTTTTTTGTATTCATCATGAAGTGTACTATTTGATGAAAATAAGAAATCTACTGTTTGGGATATTTTTCTAGGTGAATTAAATTTAGCAATATAAGTGCTTTTAAAGTAATTTATATCTTGTAAAATGCATAACTTGAGCTAGTAAAGTGAGAAAAATGTGATTCTAATTTTGCTGGTCTTGTGTTGACATGATCTAGCTAGGAAAAATACCAAACCTATAGTAAGCATAACTAAAATATGGTCTTCCTATTTAATCCTAATTAATTGCTAGTTTCTAGTGAAATTAATTGGGGTAAAAATACATAACATATGATCATACCAATTTTGACACAATATTCTTATGCTAGGAGGAAAGAAAGAAAAATATTAAATCTATGGTTGGGCACTTTTCACTATGCTAAACTATTTTTGCTAAAATAAGCCTATGTGACTTGTCATTTTTGTAGATGTAGCTATACTTATCCAAATGATATAAAATTTGTAAAGTGGACTATTAGGGTCATTTTTAGGCTATTGTAATTTTCTTAGAATTTATTAAGAACTAGAAATATTTATTCTTTACATCACCTTATTATCTAAGGAAATTAATAAATGAATATAAATATTTAGTTATGTTTAACCAAGATGTTTTATGTGGTGCTTGTGATGCATATGATCTGTTGATGTTATTAGTTAAGCTTAGAAGCAATTGGTTGTATGCAACTAGTTTATTGTTGCTTTATAATTCAACTAGATGACTGCATGTGTAGTTTCTGTTATGGTGATAAGTTCTTGATGATGATGACCTTTTCTGTGAAACTTATTAATAACAAAGTTTTAGATAACTTACTTATCTACCTGTGTTAAATTTTCATAGTCATAGGCCTTATAGTTTAAGAATTATAGCTGTTAGAACTCTACTGTTAGAAATGCTTACTCTCTGGATAGATCTAAAAGATTGAATTGTTTGACTTAGATAGCTGCTGAATCACGTTAAAATGATTGAAAGAAAGTTGTAGGAAATTTCATAAGATTTCCATAAAGTCCATAACCATATTATTTTAATGTGTATAACCCCAGTTATGATCAAAACAAGTGGCTGCTGTCTTATAGTCCAGAAAATAATTTACATAAGTGTTTGTTTAAGTTACTAGAGAAGCGATATGCACCTACTCAGTAAAAGTAAATGTAACTTGTTTTCACCTTCATGCAAGCTGTCGAAAATACTTATGAGGATGCATTCATCACATCATATCATATTATACATATCATTATATATGCATTCGTGATATCTTATTTCATGCTCATGCATATAGGATCGTTCGAAGGGATAACCCTTTTGGAGTTTAACGAAGAAGAAGAGATGGAACAACAGGAAACACCTCAGGCTATAGCTCTAGAAGAAGAGGAGCAAACTCTTGAGGACCTCCCTCAGTGATCGGATCACTGACCAACCTCTTTCCTTAAAGGCAAGCCTCGGAGCATTATAAGTCTCCTATGTTTTACAAAATATCACTTGAGTCTTTTATTGTTGATGCATTAGGTGATAAGAGTTGAATTGAAACCACTTGATGCATAGAACTACCTTGTCCAGATATATACACCTTTAACCATGTCTAGGTCTAGGATCGAATATACGCTTAGCCATGCTTAGATCGGTAGAAGTCGGGTGATTTCCTGTCACCTGCGAGATATAGGTGGATACTAAAGCACGGTTAGCTATATTTGCTATCATGGAAAAGAACCATGGGGTAATGTAACTAGAGGCCGGGTGGAGTCTATGTGTCTGTTGACTCATGTGATTCCATCTGTGCCGGGTAAGGACCATACCGTTGTTGGCACTTCTGACAAGATTGAACGCATGTCTCTCACTTAGTTGGCTAGATAACTCATTCCAATCGCGAAGCTAAGTAGCTCAACTTAGGCCAGGCCCCGTTCTGTAAAAGTACGCACTCTGGATGGTAGTAACGATGTGCAAGGAGCCAGACGTGAGCCCAAGGGCAGGCTAGGCCTGAATGTCCTGACAGTTGGTTGTCCTTGATTGTGCGGCGCTGGGCAAACCCGCAAAATGTGGACCTAAGTTGTACGAAAGGTGACCGTTGATTTGGTATCCCTAGATTTGTGTTAGGAATAAATTCCCAGCTGGTTGAAATCGATTCGAATCACCGTCTCTCCCAGACAGTGAGAAACTTGGCTAGCCCCAACATCGTAGTAACTATATTATGGAATGATGGTTATGATGAACATGGAATTATTATACTGGCTATGGTTACTACTGTATGCTACTAAATGATATACCACATGTTTGGCACAAGTTAGTCGCTAATCTAGAGATGAATAGCTATAATTAACTTGATGACCGAATTATAATGGTACAACTGAATTAGTCACTTTTTATGCAAAATGTTGTCAAGCTAGCTCCACTTATAAAGCCTTGCATAATCCTTGGAGTCACTTTATTTTTGGTTTATGACCGGTAAGTCTAGCTGAGTACCTTCTCGTACTCAGGGTTTTATTCCCATTGTTGCAGATGATATAGTTTATTATGGCTATTGCAAGAACTGCTTCTGTCCCACCATGGACGAGGAGTAAGCCCTGGGCAGACATCTCTTATTAATCCCTCCCTTATGCTTTTGTCGAAGTGTGATCGCGAGCTAGTGCTATATTTAAACAATGTTGCAGATGTTGGTTTCAAACTTTTAATTTGCTTTCGCTACTATTTTACTTGAACGTGGTTTGTAATAACTTAAATTCATACTCCAATGGATGAACTGTATTTGTGAACGTTATGTAACATGTGATGTGTATGTTGAATCATGTATGATCTTGGTTGTTTGTTAATGGTTAATCGAGACCATTCGTGGTACTCGACGGACTACCAGGTTTATATGGGCTCAAGTATGATAGTGCAACCACTTGCAGGCTGCCATTGTACTTGTGCTCTTATAAATTGGTCGGTTCTGCTATATAGATCTAGAACTTGAGCATGAGCCCTACTACACCCTCATCCCTGGGTTACTAATCTACTATAGTGGAGAGTCTAGACCTAATCCTCCTAGTGTATCTTGACCTCTGAATGAGAGATATGAATTAGAGTTTTAGGGATGGCTCTTAGGAGGGGGATAGGGGCTGCTATATATAGGCCTGAGGTGGAGTAGGGGGCAAGGAATCAAGGTGGAGTAGGGGGCAAGGAATCACCATGTCATCGATCCTTAGCAACTCCCTCGATCACTATTGGATGAACCGACCTATTACCGCCTTAAAATCAATGGTGTAGATCTTAGAAATGCATATGAGGCAGCAGAGGGCGAGCAGCCTCTGGAGCAGGCTGGGTGGCCTCCCTAGTGGTCCGACCGGCCCACTATTGTGGCCATTTGGCCCAAGCTTCGGCATGGTGTCCTCTAGAATCTTCTAGAGTTGTCTTTCTCAGTTTTCTCGGGTCGAATCAATTGTTGTCATCGGTTTGCTTGTTTGGAGTATATGATAGAGGTCATAGGAGCTATTTTCAAGATAAATCCTCCTACAGTCACATATTCATCAAAGGTCATGGAATTCATTAGTTTAAACCCCTATTCCTATGTTTGGTGATGGAATTAAATATATATGTAGGTTAGGTTGACATTTTATAATTGGTGTTAATGACCGTCAACAAGCTCCCCTAAGGTTAACCTTTGCCAGTCCCTGAGCAAAGTGAAACTCAGCAATGGATGAGGAGTTGCTACAATGCTTTCATGCCTCAAAAGTACACATGTGTTTAATCAAGAATTCTCCTCCAGATTAGAATAAACTAATCTGACTTTCAAACTTACCCATATTACCTTTAACCATGGGTCTTAGCCTTCACTTCAGTCTTGAGTAATTGAAAGACAGAACAATCAAGTCAATCACTATGTCTCAAGTTCTTTGTTCAACCATTGTTCTAGAGTTTTTATAAGTTTTCAATATAAAACTCAGAGATTCCATTGTATGACACTCTCAAGTCTCTCAATATATGTGGTATTTGTGGATTCTCACCAAGGTAATAAAGATGTTATGCCTTTTCTCTTCCTACCACTAAGGCTTATGTGGAGTTTATAGGTAGGGAGAAAGCTAGAAAGCGCATACTTGCAATGCATATGTTGTAAAGCCAAACCTCGGATCCAAAGAGAGTAAAGTCATACAATCAAATCAAGATGTGCATGTGTGTCGAAGTATGGTGGATATATATGGTGGCCAACCTAATTCTACTTTGCTCCTTGAAAACATATCTCTCTCTTGGAACTTGGGAAACTTGCTAGAGAGCAGGGGCTATCTAATTCATCTCTTCTTTTCTTTTTTAGGCAGGTATCTGAGTACCCATTATTTTAGATATCTAGGACACTTGTCCATTTTTTCTCAACTCTTTTTTCTTTCTTTTCTTTTTTTATGAATAACTTTTGCCTAGCCCCATGCCTTTTTCTGCAACAAAACTTTTGAGAGATAGCAACAAGAACTTGTAGCATTTATTTGGTGGATGGAAAACCTATCATGAATGTTTTTGTGTTCATTCCCAGTGTAGGAGTAAAACATTTTTGGGTGTATCTAGATGGAAGGCATGTTTTTGTGCCTACCCCCAGTATAGGAGTAGTGCATATGTGGGTGGTGTGTAGTGATCTTGATTTTAAGAGCATGACAATCCTCTCATAGGGTCAACAAAGCTGGACTAAACTCAATGTAAAAGCAAGCAACATATATGTGAAATTTTGCTAGCCTAAATAACATGTATGGCTCTGGTGGGAATTCAAGCTTTGTCATACAGGAACTCATCATATAGCATTTTTTTCAAAAGATAAATCTCTTGAATTTTAGTGTCACTTCGAACAAGATAAACAACAGCTCAGACCTTCTTATATCATATCAGTCAATTACCTAGACTTAGATCAAGCATATGCTACCCACGAGTTTCAAGTTCAGAGTAAATCCTTATATCAAAACAATCTTATACAAAACTTAGGAGAATTCAAAACTAAAAATTAGGTACTTCAAAGGAATTACAATAGAGAAACTATTCATCATTTCCATTTTAAAAGATTATCTTCATAGACCTTTATATTTTATTTAGCTCTTAAAAATAAATTAAAGCAAACTAAATACACTCTTTTTATTTTGTTTTCATTTTTTAGATCACACATTATAACTATATATATTTCTATAAAGATAACTTTTTACTTCGTTTTTAGTTATTCATCTTTTTTCAAATATATATAAAGCAAACTAAGAATAATAAAAGGAAAAGAAATACTTATCTAGATACATGGGGATGCCTTCTCCCCCAAGTTGGTTGTTGTCGTGGTTGCTCAACGAGGTGGCTAGATGTGGAGGTGCTGGAACAGAGCCTCCCAATTTTATTTTTTACTGTTGCTATAGGCTGGCCATCTCATGTCCCATGCTTACTTGCCATTGTGCATGATTATGTAACGTACCTTGTATGGCAGCATTTGTCTCTTCAATGGTTGTGAGTCTGTTGTCAAAGCGATGGTAGGCCTCTAGTAGTGGCGTTTCCACTAGTGGTGCCACTTTATTTTGCCAAACCCATCTTGGTTTTGAGTTTGATTTAGGTTTGACAAGTTCATCCTTTCTTGACTTGTTCCTCCTCCTTGTTTAGCATTTTGAAGCCAACCATCAGTAATAGAAACTAGTGACCTCATGTGTGCGTCATTATTGCCGGTTCAGAACTTTCACTCGTAGAATTTGGGGGATTGATTCCCCCACACTTTGCTCAAAGTGTGTTATGCTCATAAAGACAAGGTAGAGATCAAGTGCTTGGGCTCTGTTGGTGGAAAAACACCAACAGAACCAAAACTTTATTTACTCTTCTCTAGCCTTAGCACATTGAATCATGATAGAGTTAATGTTATGTGCATTATTTATTCTTATAACATGGGTGATAAGATCAGAAGGATGATTATTAATGTGGCATTTGAATACATTTGTCAAAAAGATTGGAGTTGCTTAACCTATAGAAGGACTATCTATCTTTACAAAATGTATCAAACTTTACATAATTATGACTATCATCTTCCAAAGATAAGATATGCAAAATTTTAGCTCATTTGGTTAAGACTATGAGATCAAGAAAGTGGTGCTATGAACAAACTTAAGGTACAAAACATGTTGAGTTAGTCAGGTTGGATCAACTAAAGTTGTAACCCAGACATGTTTTGTTTCTTCATTTATGTGAATAGCAGTATCAAGGGAAACCTTTTTAAATAATGACCACTAACCTTAAGATGCTACCTTTAGCAGTGTGGTGTAATGACACCATGCGATGGAGGGTAGATGACTTATGGTGGTCTTCTCTTCCTGCTTGAAGCTTTCCTTGCTTGAGCTATTCATGAGCATCTTGTCTTCTATGTCACACTCCTTTTCTCATCCTTTTGTCATGCCATCTTTTTGTTCCTTTTCTTTTGTGGATCTTGGGATTGTGTTGGACCTTTTGCTCCTCTCATTCCTATGAAAGATTAGTGGACAACACATACCCGAAGGAGTATACAAAAATGATTCGAACCAAGGGTAGTGTTATCGTAGAGCTAAAGGTTAGCCTCTATGTTATAATAGAGTTGGTTTTAACATTTTAATTAGCGTAGAACTTTTATCCCATGTTTTAAATAATGTGCCTCAATTGTTGCAAAAACTTCTTCTCGCAAGGATTGATTTTACTATACATTTTAAGTTTGATTTTCATGTATGAAATTTGTAAACATATTCAAACTTGTAGAAAACAAAGCAATATTGAGCAGAGGGATTGCAAACCAGCATGTCAGAGCGACAGGAGCCTAGGAGGAAGAAGAGCAGGGTTGTATCTACTATAGAAAAGTTGGCCTTCCTCTCCCACACTTGGACCTTTATGTCAGTCGACACTGTCGGTGAAAACTCATGGTTTTAGGTCCATTGAGCAGGACCACTCCCTTGCTTTTAGCTTTTCTTTGCATCATCCGATCTTAGAGATGAGGATACGGACAATTGCATATTCTCCTTCCATCAACCTTTCTTGTTTTTTGATTACATATTCTCCTTCCATCAACCTTTCTTGATTTTTGTTGATTCTTGGTTGACGAGTTGGGGTTCATTGGAGATGCAAACTCAAGTTCCTCCTTGATTGTCTAGCGTCGTGGCTAAGAGTTGTTCTTCTTCATCTATAAGCAATACGCCAGCCATCTTGATTGTCAAGGAAAGAACCTCATTGGTACTTGCATAGAAGCTTCATCTTCAACAACTTTGGGATGTTGTCTTGTGACCGTGGTCATAGCCTTACGAGACACCATCGATAGACCTCCGTTGATTTTTGATGTCTGATGATTCAAGGATGCATGCCATGATGTAGTGGCTCTTGTCATCCTAGTCCTTGCTGTCGACGTGCGAGTTGGTCTTTTCAAAGATGATGAAAGCAGGCATCAGATTAGCTGATATGAGGTGAGTTGCACCTTGCTTCTCATCAGCCTCCTAGCTTGAGTCCTAGAAATGCTAGGTTGCCTTCGACATTACTTGTGGCCTATTGATTTGTTCGTCCACTTCCTATGAGTGAGTGCTTCTATTGTAGATCCTTTTTGTGGCACTTGTCTCATTTCTCTTTTGTTCCATAGCTAAAGTGATGGTTGGGTTTGGGTTCATACCAAACCATGGATAGGCACAACGTAGATTTTTCTTTCCTACAAAATGTTAATGGACACATACCCAAGGGAATACAACAAATTAGAAATATGGGTTGTTATCCATAATTTGTGTGGTTCTCATCTATGCTAATGAAAAGGTAGTTTTTGAATTACTTTAGCATAGATTGTTTATCATGTTTGATAACAAATTTTATTTCTTCGCTGCATTCAAGCATGGTTCAAGGCAAAGGTAACATGCAGCAAAAGACAAAGTGAGTGAATTTTTATACTCATAGTTCTTCCTTCAATGAAAAATGAGTTGTGTCTTCTTTTGCACAGAGTTATTGGAGTTCATCGCATGCCTTGATTTATCTCCGGTGTGAGTTCATCGCGGGACTTTCCCAAATTAAATTTGAAAATTTCCTGCAAGGGTTAGTCCAACAAAAATAATCAGTGCCTACACAAGCAATTTTTAGTTCAATAACCAATCTAGACTCCATGTCTAATTTTGATTAAGGAAGACATTTTAACCTAAGCACCATGTTTAATTTAAAAGCTAATGGAAGTATGTACAATACTTCCAAACCAAAGCATAATATAGAAGACAAAAGTAACATGAAAGCATTTTAGAAATTTACTCAAATAGATATGAAAGAGCATAATCATTGTGAGTGATTTTTTTAAGATAAAGGATGCAGGTGGCTTGGATATATGCATGGAACTAAACATGTTGTGGATTTGAGAGAATTCAAACTAAATGGAATGGATGCTTGGATTATTCCAAGTAAACATGGAGTGGAAAACAAAATGTTAAAAAGATAACTACTCATTAAATTTAAAGTCCATGAGCATGACTATCTCACCTTTCTTGATCATACTTACCATGACTCCCATGATGGAACTTGTGAGTAGTGCAGTGTCTTTTCCGTCACTTGAGATGTGATTTTCAATTCTTGTGAGGTTGACCTTTTTTCTACAATCTACAAATGGTTAGAATAATATATATATATGTCTATACAAACCTATGAGATGGCTGGGTTCCAGCGTTGATGGATTTTTGAATGTTCAAGTGCCCTGAGGTTCTACAATGTTTCTTCTTTTCTTATGGAAGCTTGCCGAAAGATCGAAACGGAGTTTGTTGTCCTGTCTTATTCCACAATTCAACAAAATAGGGGTAAACCTACTAAAGCTAGTGGTATGTTAATGATCTAAATCTTTACACCAATTGTTTCCCCGGCAATGGCGCAAAAAATGCTCATTGATATTTATTAACGCAGATAGAATTTGAAGGATTCCGCAAACGCATAGAATACAATTGTAGCATTTTACCAGGAGTATTCCAGGTATCATTATTTATATTCTACCATAGGGAAACAATAGAGTAAAGATTTATTGGGTAACAAAGGAGTATTTATTAACATGCCAACATAGCTTGAGCAAGGGGTAAAGGTAATGATAGGAATTAAGCATAATAACACTCAGATGATAGATCACTAAGATAATGTAAACTAGTTAACTCAGGAGAACAAAGGGTGAGGTAGATTCCCATGATATTCTTATTATAGGATCAAAGTATATATATACCCGACTATAGTTAAGACTCATGCTACTCTTGTGCACTTTGGGACACCGCTTAGATGGTAGAGCATCCACAATTCATAACTCTACTGACATGACTATGGTCCTACAATTTAAGAACCTACTCAATTCGGTGTGGACTACAAAGGATAGACATGACTGTCACCACCCACTGCTACCACATAACTAGAGAACAGGGTGTACTCACAGGCAGAGCATCATATAAGAACCATGCTTACACAAGGCTCGGCTACTTAGCCCAACCATGGTAAACTAGCAGGCTAAGAGCTCTATGAACCCACACACAAAAGTAATGATAACCTCAACTAAGCAATATACATATTCAAAGTAAGCATAGCGATGTAGATAGGAATACGATAAATTGATAATAAGTCCTACAAGATGAAGAAGTGAAGATTCAAGGTTTTGATGAGCCTCCAAGACTAGATCTAGAACTTGAGAATGAGCCCTACTCAACCCTCACTCACGAGTTACTAATCTACTACATTCGAGAGTCTAGATCTAATCCTTCTGGTGTATCTTGATCTCTAAATTAGAGATATAAATTAGGGTTTCAGGGATGGCTCTAGGGAGGGGGGTAGGGTCTGCTATATATATGCCTGAGGTGGAGTAGGGGGCAAGGAATCAAGGTGGAGTGGGGGGCAAGGAGTTGCCACATCATGGATCCATGTCAACTCCCTCAATCACCGTTGGATGAACTAACCTATAACCGCCTTAAAATCAATGGTGTAGATCTTGGAAATGCATACGAGGCAGCGAAGGGTGAGCGAGCTCTGGGGTAGGTGGGGCAGCCTTGCTAGTGGGTCGGCCTGCCCACTATTATGGCCATTTGACCCAAGCTTCGACGTGGTGTCCTCTAGAACCTTCTAGAGTTGTCTTTTGCAGTTTTGCGGTTTGAATCACTTATTGTCATCGGTTTGCTTGTTTGGAGTGTATGAAGTGGTCCTAGGAGCTATTTTTGGGATAAATCCTCCTGCAGTCACATATTCACCAAAGCTCATTGAATTCATTAGTTAAACCCCTATTCCTATGTTTGGTGATGCAATTAAATATATATGCAGGTTATGTTAATGGTTTATAATTGGTGTTAATGACCGTCAACACCTCCCCTCCTTTCTCTTTCAGCGTCGCCGCCAGCCCACCCCACGTAGCGGTGAAATTCATCATCGCCGTGGCACTGCCATTCATTTGCTCGTACTAGTAGCATTGCCTCACCCTAGCGCTCCCCGTTGACCTGCTTGCCTCGCTAGAATTAGCTATGCGCCTTTTTCCTATCGTAGTGGTCGCCATAGCCACCGAGCACCACCTCACTGTGGCCAGCTCGCCTCGCTGCCGCTCTCTCTCCCACACCCTATTCTAGCTTTGCCCTGCTCTTGTGATGCTCATAGGCCTATTCGTTTTAATTATAGGGCACCAAAATCACCACCATCGCCTCTCCATCGGCAGCGTGCTCCGCCTCTCCTCCGCTCCAATTTTTGGGACAAGTAGGTCATGGTGAGTCTCGTCATGCCTACCTGAACCCTATCAAGGTCCTTAGAATGTCATAGCGTCTGTTCCACCACCGTGTTGCCGTGTCTTGCATCACCGAGCTGCCAAAGCCACGGCCAAGTTCGGTGGAGGCTGAACTTGTTCAACCGATATCTTTGGATGATGCGCAAGATCGGCACGATCACGCCGGTGCTCTTCCCATCGCCAGAAACCCTGCCAGCAATGAGCACCCACTGGTCAAACGATCGAGGGCCACGGTTAGCTCGGCGAACCCTATGCGTCAGTGACCGTGGCTGGCTGGGGCTGTGTAACAAAACATTTTCAATGGTTTTTTATTTTCAAAAATTAATTAAAAGTGTCGATTCTTGCTAAATTCATAACTAAATTTAGAAGCATGAGAAAAATGTGAAACTTTTTGTGTAGCCTTGTTATGATGTGCTCTACATGTTAAAAAAATTGATTAGGTCATTTTCAATAGTTTTGCATGCTTAAAAATTACCTCTTTTAATTATAAAATGGACCTTGTATAATTTTAAGGCAAAAATAATTATGTTTTAATCATGAAACTTTTTGTGTATACTTTAAATGATAATATCTACCTTCACAAAAAGTTTGGTACTATTTTGATTATTCTAAATTGGTTAATTAATTTAATTGTGTTTAAATGCCTTTTATGGATTAATAAAAATAACAAAATGGTTTCTATAAATCCCTAAATGACTTTGCTGTGATTTTGGGCTTGATTGTGGACCTTGGAACACTAATCCCTTTGCTATTCCTTGGCAACTCTTTTACTTCTTTGTTATGCTCTTACTTAACTTGTTAGTTAATAAATAAAATAGTTTATTGAAATAACTAATTAGTAAAAGCATGTGGTTCGGACATGTAATGATCCTTGCTGCCCTCATGAGTGAACTTAGTGCAATGTTTGTTAAATACCTTGTCTTGCTTGATTAGTTTAATATATTAAGTGTTGCTTTGATGATAACAACTAATTAACTTCTTAGTTAAATAATGAAAATGCTTTTATGATAATAACCCTAGTTCTTCGGTGAAGGAAAGTTGTACTCAACTTTCTTAACTTTGTTAGAGTTCTTTCATGCACTTGTTATGCCTCTCATCATGCATCATGGCATGTAGTCCATCATGTTAAGCAAAGCATCATCTATTATGTGTAGTGCATGCGAGAGTGAGAAGGTTTGTGTTGATCAAGTTTCGGAGGAGGTCCATTCACCAGTGGTGTTGGTGCCAAGTCTAACCCTAGACCCTTTTGTGGAACTAACCTTCTCTACAACACAGGCAAGCCCCAAAGCATACAACCCCTCTCTAGTATTTACAAATCCTTATTACACTTTAAGTCATGTGAGATGTGCATTAAGTATTAGGAGTTGATCGAATACTGTTGTTGCATAATTACCTTGATACATAGGTATACTTAGTTCTACCCTATTAATATGAATAGGTCATTATCTCTAATGTTTAGTAATGCTTAGACTTAGATAGAAGTTCAATGATGATTTCATTTTTCAAGAGAAACAGGTTTACCTTACTCTTCTCAACTCCGGTTATGGGTTGTGAATTACCATGGTTATGATAATGTTAAATTGAGACCGAGCGGGTAGCTTGCATCGAGAATGGAGTCTCAATGTAGTGTTCCGCCTATGTCGGTTAAGGACCGATTGTTGTTGGCCCTTGGATCAAGAATTTTTGCAAGTACTAGTCACATACTCTGGTAAGCCTAATACCTCGGCTATTCCATTATGAGAAAGGACGACGGTGCACTGGGAGTGGAGATATGGCAAGAGTAGCATTTACCCATCCTACATAAACAGCAGGGATGGCGTACGGTGGTGGAGTCTATGCTCTCAGGTGGCGCAAACCCGTTCTTGTTCTGGAGGATGCGAGTGAGGGTTGATATATGTAGGTCTAGGACCTACATATGTCATGTGGTAAGTAAACCCTAGATGGTCCTAATTGATTCGAATCGTCGTTTACTCTATGATAATAGGAGACTTGATCCTCGCACCATCATCATAGTTAATCAAGGGAAACATGGTTACTTTTGGATATGAGATAAAGATGAGATGAGATGAGTAAAGAAGTGATTGATTTAGAACAGGTGCAAACTGGATACCGATAAAGACTTAATATGAAGCTAAAATATTGAAAGTAAGGATCCACTCATAGTAAGCTTTTTTGCAAAAGTTGTTCTTGCTTCAAACTTTCCTTTCAGCCAGCATACCCTTGGAGTCTTTTCTTTTAGTTGGGTAAGACTTGTTGAGTACCCTCAAGGACTTAGGGTTTGTTAACCCCTATTGTAGGTCCTGACTTGTGCTGCTAAATCGAGGTCATATCAGTGGGCTTGACATGATCTGAATGTCTCTTCTACCTTAGGTGTTCCACCTAAGTTGCTTCTATAGTACTACTCATCTTTTGAAACTTAAGTTAAGTTTTTACTTCAACATGTTTTTTAACTTAATATTAATAAGTCTTCTGCACTCCGATGTAAGATATTTTTGTATCAAATGTTGTAATATTATGGTAACTCCATGTTGATCCTATATCAGTTGTAAAATGTGGATGATTTGGGGTTTCCCAAGGACACCTGATAGACCACCGAAGTTATTTGGCTCTCGTGTGTAGGTGTCAGAACTCTTTAGGACAATGACATGCACATGTGGGCCATATAATTTGGGCGGTTCTGCCACATTAATTAGCTTAGTTTAGCATCTACACGTGCAAGTATGAGTTCCCTTCTCGTACTTGACTTCTAACATTACTAAGCACATAAGCAATTAAGCATTACCATCCCCGTTGATTACATGAAAGGCTCTAATTTCTTAATGAGAAATTCTAATGTTAATGAAACATAACTAAGTTATTAACCAAATCTACATGATATGCATGACTCATAATGAAACACAATAAGTATCCAAAATAGGGCTTATAGTAGTGGGGTGCTTGCCTGGTTATGCTATTCAAATGAATTTGAAGCTGACGAAGGTGACTTATACATGTTCCTCACGATACAAGATTCTCTAAAAACTACAAAGATCGAGATTGAAGAGAATCGATAAGGAGATAATGATTGAGACTTGAATTGAAGCTTGGGAATAGATGTCCAACATGGTTCTACTATTGCATTGTTTATAGCTAGGTTTACTCTAGTATTGTTGACCTCTTGGGTAAGTTTCCTAAACAATCTCACACTTTTTGTTGATTAACAGACACTCTGACAGATGTGGTAGACTCTTCGTCATGTTGGGCTTCGAGATGACTTAGTTCTGGTTTGACTCTATTTGTGTTGATGAACGCTCCATGAGAGGTCACGGACACTCCACTAACCTACATTTCTAGGGTTCACTGTCATCAGTGGATGGTACGATCAATGTGTCAGACTTTTCGGTGAGAACTAGGTGGTTTTGGGTTTCTAGCTGACTGGTCCTATAATTCTATGGACATACAGACTCTCTGCTAGGAACTTGGTGTTCTCGGATACTTGGGTTACTTGTTCTATAATTTGGCAAACACTCCGTGTAATATCGTGACTCTCCGCTAGCTCATGTTGAGAGAGGATAGGCTATATCGGCTAGTTTTCTGAGACTGCCGGACACTCCGTCATTTTGGCAGACGCTCCGCTAAACGGTCAATAGAACCTACATTCATGGGTGATCTTGGGTTTCAAGCCTAGATGTGTTGAGGTGTGATTCATGCATGTGCAAAACATTCCTACGATGGTTTAGGTGGGTCACTAGGTTCAAGATAGCTAGGTTTGAAGCTAGGTTTACTAAGTGCAACTATAGGTTTATGATCAAACTTAGAAATAAGAGAATGTGAAGATAAAGGCATGAGATTGGGTAGAAATCCTTAGCTCTAAGATTTGAGAGCTTCTGTTGCCAAAAACTTGAAGATCCAACTTCTTCTCATACATGCTTCTTCATCCAAAGAGGGATTGGCTTCCCATGGGCTTCATCTTGCAATATTTCCAAAAAGATGAATCAAAGGATAATCCATAAGATGATTAGGTGATTGAGCTAGACAAAGATCTCTTGAACTTACTCTACATATGATGGAACCACCACCAGCAAGAAATCGTCAATCTTGCATCAAGAACCATGGATTAGGTTTTTGAAGAAAATCCAAGAAATAGGAGCTACTCTTCTTGAGCTCACAATGAATCAGGTTCAAGATGTTGATCCATGAGGTGGTGCTAGTGCTTCCCTCCTCCTTCCTTTCCTTCTTCAATCCCTTCTGCAATCCTTTCTCTCATTAGTTCTAGGGTTCATCCTTGTTCTTGAGTTGTAGAGAGAGAGGGAGAGTTATAGATGAATGGGTTGGTGAGAGAGTGAGTGGAGGGGTGTGGGTTTAGCTGATGAAATGTCCAAATTTGTGCTGACATGTGGGTCCAACTTCTATAAATGGAAAATAGCTCATTTCCCACTCATTATTCACTGACCTATGATCTGGCGAACAATCCGGTATGACTGGTGGATTGTCCGATAGATCTCTATCTTTGCTAAATTGACTAAGTCACTAAGTGTCTCTGGGTTGGTGACCAAAGTATCATGCTTGAGTGTACTCATTGAGGTTGAATTGGTGTTGATGATGTCAATAATATGATTATCAATCCAAGTAAGGGTTCTTCACCGCTTTGGTTGTTAGCTTGACCGTGGCTATCTGGGGATATTTGTGGGATACTTTTGGTGGATTCTCAATGATCAATCTTGCTTAGAACATCAGGGATCTCCATAGGAGTTTGATCATCTGCTCCTTCTGTTGGTCAAAAATGAGTGCCTATATTGTAACGAACTCGGGTCATTACATCGATGAGTCATTCCTGGTGGGTCGTGCATGCGGATTTTCTGGTTTCACTAGTAGAGAATAGACCTTTGGTTCAGCACATTATTCCAGGCTAGAGTTGGGCCTAAGACTAATGTGAGAATTACTTTAGGGTCAAAGTTTCATGGGCATCGGAGGACCTTTCCGGTTGGCAATACCAATCTGAAATAAAGGGTCTATATTAGTCTCGGTTGGTGTTACCAACCTGGACTAAAGAGCATTGAGGCATTAGTATGGTAGGTAACATCGACCTAGACTAAATGGTCATCCACAAGATAGTCACATGTGTTGTGTAGGTGTGGTGGAAAGCTACGCATGAGGCAATGCATGTGGTCTTGGGTTCGAGTCCCATGAATCATAGTGGTGGGAGGCTTGTGCTAATAGTTTTTTAGCCTTGTAGACCCTTTAGTCCCGATAGAACCACCAGAATTAAAGTACCATTACCTTAAGTCCTAGATCCCTAGTCCCAGTTGGGAAACCAGGACTAAATCTGTTTCCCATCTAGGATATAGCCACTTTTTGTACTAGTGTTTAGTCCTCAATACTAGGGATGCACAGTTTGGTTGTTTGGGTCTCAAAACCATTAGTGTTGGATTTGACTAGTTTGGGCCTCAAAACTAGGGAGAGGCAGATCTTTGGAAACATGGTGCCATGCTGGCATCTTGAAGCTTGTGTCGAGGTGAAGCAAAGATAAAAAGGCATCGGGTCGGTTGGATCAACTAATAGAAATTTGGAACGTTTTACCCCCGAGGGTATTTGGGTTAACTGTTTCATTTAAGGGCAACTTCAAAAATAACCAAGTGTCCATATATATGATAGATGGCTGGTTGTAAGACCAAGCTTTTGGGGATTAGGCTCTCATTTTTAGGTTGAGAGCTTTGCTTAGATCTAGAGAGGGAGAGGAGAGTCTCTTTGTTTGATCTTTTTGCCACCATAGCTTTGAGATCTGCTAGGAGTCTTGTAATCGTAAAGAGTCTCTTTGTTTGAACTTTTTGTCACCATAGGGTTTGAGATCTGTTAAGAGTCTTGTAATCATAAATCTTGAGCGAATCTAAGGTTCAAGCTTGTGCACCACTTGTTCCTCTCTCCAAATCTAAAGTCTTCCCATTTCTATGAATTTTGGAGCCATTTTTTAGAAACTTGTTCTTTGCTTTTGTCTTACAATTTTGGATTGCATTTTTAGGGGAAGATTATTAGAGCTAGAACATGTGAGGATATATTCTCTCACAGATCTATCAAATTCTCACACAAGCACCCTCAATTCTCTCTTTTGCATCTTAGCATGAAAACCCCATTTTGAGAGGGAAAAACTTCAATTCATGGAGAAGCCCAGAGGTTTTTGGAAACATATTGTGGGAATACCTTCACCATGAGTTAGACAAGGTTTCCACCAAGTTTCATAATTTTTGGGGTCTTTTTGAATTGGTTTTGAATTTTTAGAGAAAGTTCTCTGTAATATGCTCATACTTGACCAATCTGGTTTGTGGACCAATATTTATTTGTTATTTTGGGGAGCTTTCTGGGGATTTCTTCCTCGTGATGGATTTTTGGAGATTGTTTGGATGAGTTTTCCCTATTGCTCCTAAAGTCGCTTATGGCAGAACCGCCCAAAATAACACACCTTCGAAGGCGCTCGTATTCCACCAGACACTAAGCACCCCGAGAGCAAGCTACATCGGGCGGATTCCGTCGAGCACACTCCAAGGGAGAACTCGAATAATCCATGTTTTTTGACCAGGATCCAATAATGAGAACGAGTTTACAATACTTAGTCCATTTCATACAACCAGAGTTCTTAGAAATACATTATTACAATACCAAGTTCAGAGTGCGGAATTTAAATAGTGAAATTAAAATAAACGTCTATCGATAATATACAAGGATCAGTCTATGCCCACTAGAAGAATCCTTCACACAATAGCTACTCCTCAAGCTGCACCTGCAACAAGGGTAAATAAACCCGATGTACACAATGTACTTGCAAGACTTACCCGACTAGTGGGAATAATTTCCCGATTCCAAAAGATATGATAAGCTTTATGGTTTGCTGGTTTTCTTTTTTTGCAGAAAGCAATACTAGTAGTGGATCCTTATATATGTTTCTTATTAGCAGTCATGATTAGATCATTCTAACCATTCTAAGTAAACACCTATTCTACTTTCAAGCAAGAGTTGAGCAAACAGTTCTATTCCACCATCTTTCATCTTCTAGTTCTTACTTCGGTGCTAGATTGTAGACAAGTCGTACCGGATTGCCCAATGATTCACGAATCAATGTGCCCAGCTAGGTACCCCGAAACACACACTCCGCTTATACCCCAAGGGGTTTAGGTCCCCATCCACTCTCCTATCAAGGGGTTCAGGTCCCCATCCAAACTTGGACTCCAAGCCCCTACACCTGAGTCTCAGAATCAGTGTGGTGCTTAGACCATCACCATCCCCACCTCCAATCAGTTGGTCTAGAAAGTGCTAGAACCCATGACAAGAGAGCAACGAGCCTTCCCTGCTCCCATAAACAAGTATGTGCTTAGGATAATAAATCTATGACCTAACTAGAATCCAATGCAGCGATCGGTCCTTAACCGACACGGATAGGGAAAACAGTATAACCAAGTTATGCCCCATTGGCCATGGGACACAACCTCTTACACCCACCAATACCCATACCATATCCCTGCCCGGTCTTCATTTCCTTTCACCATTTTATCATGAGTGAAAATAATAATCACCTATTGTGAGTAACGACAGGTTACTCACGCTACCAATAGCCTAAGCATAGCAGCTACTCGACCTATGCAAGTAGGACTTCATAGGACATATATATTTATGTAGGTTGTTTTCATAGAATGCCTATAACGTAAGTGCACAACATAGATATATATATATTTAGTGCTTAATAAAAAAAAGGGTTATGCATCGGGGCTTGCCTTGGGCAGGCGCACGTCAGCAAAGTCAGCAGCTGGTGGCTCCAGGGCTCCCTCCTGGACAAGGATCTCCTCCTTGTACTCTGTGATTATCTCCTCATACTTTGGCTCACCCATGGTCATGAACTTTACCAACTCGTTATCTACATGCATGAAATGATGATGCAACACTTAGTAATACGGCAACAACAACTCTTAAAATAAGAATACATCTACTAAGCCACTAAACTAGCTCTAATGACTAAGATACCGAGCTAATCATCATTCCAATCAACCAGTAGGGTTTTGCCTACAAGTGCTACTTAGCAACTAAATTATATTTTTGTGCACCTAACAAAATTTGTTTCACTATTTTTGGATACCTATAGAATTTACTATAATTTTCCAAAGATTAGCTCAAAACTAAATTAGAAAAAACCTTTGCTAATTCGTTGAAAACCACGTGGAACGCGCGCACACGTGTGACCCATAGGCACAGCCCACGTAGGACGCGACCCATCCACACGGAAACGGCCCACGATAGGGAGGCCCGCGCGCACTAGCACTTTTGCGAAAACACCCCCACTCTATCTGCTATTCACATGACTACTATGCGGCCTATTCCTATAGTCGGCACTTAAGCAAAATAGCCCTCACAACAACTCTTCTTTACAATGGCTAGGTCCTTGGGCCACCCCCACGTACACCGATGCAGCGGTGATGGCACTGGACAGCCACGCCATCCATCCAGGCCCCTGCCCGCCCCCTCTAAGGGACCGATGCTCACCTAGGTGCAGATGTGAATTGATGGGCGGTGAAGAGATGAGCAGGTACGCATCCAGGAGCTCCCTCCATGGCGGTGGACACCCTGTGGTGGCGGTAGTCGTGTTCCAAAGAGCCTAGTCAAAATAGATTAGATTGAACCAATAGATGGGCATAAGGAACTCACCCCACAACTACCTATGGTGGTGGCTTGACTAGGGACAGACCAGGCATGTCCGGCCACGCGGACACGGCAAGCCTAGCGATGGACTGTGGTGGCGCAGCCGCATCAGCGGCGCCAGAAAAGCAGTGGCGGTGCAAGTGGGGTGCGTAGGGTGTAGAGGGAATCAAGGCAAAGATAACGGTGCCACTGAATTGGATGCTAAAGCTCTATGAAGGGGTGCTCTAGAGTGGCTTGAACTTGGCCATAAGATGACTGGTGTCAGGGAAAACTCCAAATTGGAGCTCAGCATCGAACGGCTATGGCAGCGGGTAGGCTTGGTGCATAGCTAGGTTCCCAATCGAGCGTTAGGCAAGCGCAATTACCCCAGAGGTGATCAAGCGCTGCGGTTTGCTTTGGCATGGCTAGGTCAGGCCAGTGCGATGCCATTCAAGGTGGTGGTGGTTGGGAAGCGTGGTATGGTGCTTGCTACTTAATAGAAGAGGATAAAGGCATGACTGAGGATGGCTACATGTGCGATCAGAGCAAGGGCGGTAGTGGCAGCGGCATGGTGAGTAGAGGGGCGTTGTGCCACCATGGCAGGACACGGATGCTAGGCGGAGTAGGTGCATGTGGGGGTGTCGTGGCCCTGTGCGCGTCGTGCCCTCGGCGAGACAACATAGCGTGGACAAAACGTGCACGTGTTTGTGACTGTGGCTATGGCCATGCGATGCCACTGCACCCCGAGCGGAAACGACGATGGCGGCAAAGCTAGTGGAGGGCGGCGTGCGCCGCAACGGTGACGAGACGGCAGCGGCACTAGTTACTAGCGGGGCAGGGCAGCAGGGCGGCATGCGGCCACAGTGTCATTGGTACTGGCTCTAGCAGCAGTGTGCAGCATGCCAAGCACCCAGTCAGCTTGGCCAGCGGTGCCCCAGGCGTGCGGTGACCACAAACTCTCAGTCGACCGGCCCAAAACATGTTGTGCACGCTTTTTAAAGCATCAACCACGACTAAACCGTTGATCCCATCCACAAACCACTTTAACTATACCCAAGAGGGTACATTAGACTACAAAAACAAGCCATAAAACTACCCTACTGCTTAACCCAATCTCACACAATAAATTGCCAAACCTAGCAGTGTCTATCTAGCAGGAAACTTCAAATTTTTTCTAAGTTTTTCGTTGAACTCTATTCCAGATTGCATTTCTAAGCTATTTGAAATCTTAGCTAGTAATATCATTTTTTGACCATGAGTATTTCATTGTAATCTACAAAGTTTGCACTTCAAACCTTATTTAAGTATCACATACATGTTCTATAGCATTTTTGCTTAATAAAAATTGGTTTTAAACCCTAAGTGATATAATACGGCTATGGAATTAACTTTCGTTTTGCACTTCCGTTGATCATTTTGAGTTGCAGAAATTTATCTACACACTCTATTACATGCATTAACACATAAACATGATGCTCATGTAGTGATTTAGTAAACGGTTTATGGTGTAATACTGAGGGTGTTACAAATCTACCCCCCCTAAAACAAAATCTCGTCCCGAGATTTTGTGTGCCTATTGTGGGGAAAAGAGATAAGAAATACATTTCCATGTAAACAACTACCTCGGTGAACTAGAAAGATGGTGGGGATAATGCTTCAAGATATAACTTTCTTGCTCCCACGTCGCTTCATCCTCCGAGTGATTTTTCCACTGAACTTTGTAGAACTTCACCACATTGTTTCTAGTCACTCTTTCTTTTTCATCCAAGATCTTGATAGGATGCTCAATATAGGACAAGTCAGGCTTGAGGGGAAGTCCTTCAATTTCCATAGCTTCATCAGGGACCCTCAAGCATTTCTTTAACTGGCAAACATGGAAGACATTATGTACTACTGACAAAATATCCGGGAGCTGGATATGGTAGGCAGCAGAACCACACTGGACCAAAATCTTGTAAGGTCCAACATAGCAAGGGGCTAGCTCCTCACAAAAACCAAATTGATGTACACCTCTCATGGGAGATACCTTGAGATACATGTGATCACCAACTTCAAATTGCAAGGGCCTTCTTCGCTTGTTCGCATAAGTTTTCTGATGACTTTGAGTTGCTTTCAAATGGCTCTAAATAATACTAACTTGTTCTCGAGCTTCTTTGATAAAATCAGGAACATAATATCCATGGTTACCTACTTCAACCCAGTTAAGTGGTGTCCTACATTTCCTTCCATACAGAGCTTCAAAGGGTGCCATACGAATGCTTTCCTGATAGCTATTATTATAAGAAAACTCATCTAAGTTCAAGCATTCATCCCACTTTTTAGGAAAAAAAATGGCACAAGCTCTCAACATATCCTCAAGTACCTGATTTACCCTTTCTATCTGACCTTCAATTTGTGGATGATAAACTAGACTTCTGAGGAGACTAGTACCAAGACATTCCTGGAGTTGCTCCCAAAAATGAGAGACAAAGACCGACCCTCTATCAGAGACGATGGTAAGAGGAACTCCATGGAGGGTCACAATCTGGTTAAAATACAACTTGGCATACCTCTTGGCTAAATATCTGGTATCCACTGGGGGAAAATGAGCAGAATTGGTAAGACGATCCACAATGACCCAAATAGAGTTATAGCCCTTAGACGTGCGGGGTAGACCCACAATGAAATCCATGGAAATATCTTCCCATTTCCAAATAGGGATAGGCAAGGGCTGCAAAAATCTCGGTGTACGCATATGGTCTACCTTAACTCTACCACAAGTATCGCACTCCGCGACATACTTGGTGATATCTTGCTTCATATTGGACCACTAATACAAGTGACGCAAATCATGGTACATCTTGTTGCTTCCTAGATGGACAGACAACTTGGAATGATGAGCTTCATCCAAAATCTTTCTTCTAAGCTCCTCACTTGACAGAACAACCAATCTATTCTTGAACCTCACTACACCTTGGTCATCAATACTAAAATGAGGACCACGCCCTTCGGCAAATAACTTCTTGATATGCGGGATTTCTAAAACATCTTGTCTTTGCTCTATAATAATTCGCTCAAGTAAATCTGAGACTAGAGCAATATGGGCTAGCACCTCAGCATGGTTGACAGACAAGGATGCTTCTTCAACCTGATACGACTTCTGACTCAGAGCATCGGCTACCACATTAGCCTTTCTAGGATGGTAATGAACCTCCAAATTATAATCATTGATTAGCTCCAACCATCTCCATTGCCTCATGTTCAACTCGGACCGAGTGAAAATATATTTGAGGCTTTTGTGATCCGTAAAAATGTGTACTTTATTTCCCAACAAATAATGCCTCCAAATTTTTAGAGCGTGCACCATAGTAGCCAGCTCTAAATCATGGGTGGGATAATTCACCTCGTGCTTTTTTAGCTGGCGTGAAGCATAAGGTATCACACGCCCATCCTGCATAAGCATGCATCCTAGTCCAATCCTTGAGGCATCACAATATACATCAAATGGCCTGTCAATATCTGGTTGAGCAAGGATAGGAGCGGAGGTAAGAAACTTCTTCAGGGCTTGGAAAGGTTCTTCACAAGCCAGACTCCATACAAACTTGACATCTTTCTAGAGTAGCTTAGTCATTGGCTGAGCTATTTTAGAGAAGTCAGGAATAAAGCGCCTATAATAACCAGCAAGACTAAGGAACTGACAAATCTGATGCACTTACTTGGGAGATTTTTAATTTAACACATCCTGCACCTTGCTTGGGTCTACAGAGATACCTTGAGTTGTCAGAACATGTCCCAAAAACTGCACTCGATCTAACTAAAACTCGCACTTGCTGAATTTGGCATATAGCTTGTGTTCCCTTAATCTAGTCAATACTATCCGATGATGTTGGGCATGCTCTTCCTTGTTCTTGGAATATATCAAAATATCATCAATAAACACCACTGCAAACTTATCCAACTCCTGCATAAAGACTGAATTCATGAGATACTTAAAGAATGCAGGATCATTGGTGAGACCAAAAGACATCACTAGGTATTCATACAGCCCATACCTAGTAGAGAAAGTTGTCTTTGGTATATCTTGTGACCGGATCTTAATTTGATGATACCCAAAATGAAGATCAATCTTTGAAAACACTTTGGCACCAGCCAAGTGATCGAACAAAATGTCAATACGAGGTAAAGGATACTTATTATTAATGGTTACCGCATTGAGAGGGTGGAAATCCACACACAACCGCATGGTACCTTTCTTCTTTTTCACAAAAATAGCTGGACAACCCCATGGTGAAGAACTAGGACGGATAAATCCCTTCTCCAATAACTCCTCTAACTGCTTCTTCATTTCAGCCAATTCCTTTAGGGACATGCGATAGGGCGCCATGAGATAGGAGCAGTGCCAGGTTCTAACTCAATGGAAAACTCCACATCCCTATCCGGTGGCAACCTGGGTAGATCTTCAGGAAAGACATCTGAAAACTCACAGACTATAGGAATAGAGACAAGATCAGGAGAAGCCTCAACATGAGCAGCAACACGTAAGGCTAGATCTGAGGGCATAAGAAGAGACATCCTATCCTTAGATTAAGGAAGCCATAACTCAACAACTCTCTGCTTCAGATCCAAGACTACACCATATACACGCAACTAGTTCATTCTTAGAATTGCATCTATGCCTTGCCCTGACAGCACCATGAACTAGAGGCGGTAAGTGTGAGTGGCTAGCACTAACCCAACTATGTCCGTCTGAGTATTAACGCACAACTATGCACCTGGAGTACTGATTATATAGGCAATAGGTATAGTCATAAGAGATATATTGTGCCTTTGTGCAAACCCCATCCTGATGAATGAATGTGATGCACCAGAATCAAACAACACATATGCTGGATGGAAATCAATGGTAAACATAATAGCCATCACTGGTTCATTTTGTAGGATTTCCTCAGCCTCAGTGAAGTTAACTTGCCCGGAGCGGCTCACGGGCACCTTCTTCTTAATAATCGTCCGCTTGATCAGACGAGAGTTAGCTAAGGGCTAAGTAGACTATGCAAGCTGATTCTGCGGACACTCCTGAGCATTGTGGCCCTCCTTGCCACACATGAAACACGCACCAGGCTTGTTACCCTACCCCTGATGAGACGGAACCTGCTATCCCTAGGGCTGTTGTTGTTGCACCTGCTGAGTAGGTGCAGGTTACTAGGTGGAAGGTGCTAGGTAGGTCTGCTGAGGCTATCGAAACGAATGCCCACCTAAAGACAGATTGGGCACCCACCTAACAACTTGTACCTTCTGAGCCTAGGGGTGACTGGAAGACCCAGTAAGCACCCGCTTGCGCTTCCACTTAGCTTGAGAGTCAAGCTAAAGTCATTCCATGGCAATAGCAGCATTCATCATAGCACCAAAGGTCTGATAGTTTCCTGTGTACAGCTCCTTCTATAGACTACAAGAGAGGCCACGATTGAAATGGTCCATCTTCTTCTCATCAGTATCAACGTGAGTCCCAACATACTATGATAGATGGTTGAACTTATTTACATAGTCCATCACAAACATGTTCCCTTGCCTTAGGTCTAGAAACTCCGTCAACTTCCTGTTTAGAACCCCAGCAGGAATGTAATATTCTCTGAAAGCAGTAGTAAACTCCTACCAAGTCACATGGGTATCCACTGGTTGCATGGCATTGAACATGTCTCACCATGCACTAGCAGAACCCAATAACTGTTGCGCTACAAAGTGCACCTTCTGCTCTTCCATTACCATGAGTAGCAGAAACTTCTGCTCTAGAATACAAAGCCAATGCACCGTATCCAGAGGCCCAGCAGTCGATGTAAACGTGGATGGGTGCATCTTCAAGAAATACTATTAAGAATAGGGTCCATCGGGACCACGGGCACCACCCCCGTTCCTACCATTGCCTCTATGGCCTCCATGAGCGAAGCCACCGATAGCTTGTGCTAATAGCTCCATGGCATGGGCTGACTTGCGATGAGCAGCCAACATTTCTGCCATCATCTCTGCATAAGTCATCAAAGGCTGCAGTGGCGGAGGAGGAGGAGCCTAAAGTGGGGCTTCATGGCTCTCCCCATTAGTGTTACCAATGCCCTCACCGCGACCGATATCGCCCGGGTCCGCCCTAGCGCTGGTACTCCCGTGACCATATCTCAGGTTCATCTGTAAATAGATAAGAACCAACCATTAGGGACCACCTTCCAGATTAGGAACAAGAGATTAGAGAAATGATAAGACTTTTATTAAAGCATTCTTTTAGGTTGTCCTATCAATTCACTAATCCAAATTATACTTTCCGTACTCTAAATGATCTTTACGCAGCGTAAGTTAGTGTACCTATAGAAACTTGATTAGATAAAACTAGTGTCGCTATCCTAAATTGACCATATTGGTAGGGCTTATACTTATTTACATAATTTTATCGCAACCTACTTTTCACAAAACATTTGTTGGTCAAATTTTAGGTTTTTAAAAGAGTTATAAAACTCGTAAGTCATTATTGATTTTGGAACCACCTATGGCAGAACCGTTTGAAATAACACACCTTCGGAGGCGCTTGTCTTCCACCAGACACTAAGCACCCCGAGAGCAAGCTACATCGGGCGGATTCCATTGAGCACACCCCAAGGGACAACTTGAATAATCTATGTTTTTCCTCTAGGATCCAATAATGAAAACGAGTTTACAATACTTAGTCTATTTCATACAACCAGAGTTCTTAGAAATACATTATTACAGTACCAAGTTTAGAGTGTAGAATTTAAACAGCGTAATTAAAATAAAGGCCTATCAATAATATACAAGGATCCGTCTGTGCCCACTAGAAGAATCCTTCACACAATAGCTACTCCTCAAGCTACACCTGAAACAAGGGTAAATAAACCCTAAGTACATAATATACTCGTAAGACCTACCTAACTAGTGGGAATAATTTCCGGACTCCAAAGGATATGATAAGCTTTATGGTTTGCTGGTATTCTTTTTTTGCGGAAAGCAATACTAGTAGTGGATCCTTCTGTATGTTTCTTATTAGCAGTCATGATTAGTTCATTCTAACCATTCTAAGTAAGCACCTATTATACTTTCAAGCAAGAGTTGAGCAAACAGATCCATGTCATCATCTTTCATCTTCTAGTTCTTACCACGGTGCTAGATTATAGACAAGTCATACCAGATTGCTCAGTGATTCATGAATCAATGTGCCTAGCTGGGTACCTTGAAACACAAGCTGCACTTGTACCCCAGGCACAAACAGGACCAACACACCACTCTCCTATCAAGAGGTCTAGGTCCCCGTCCAAACTTAGACTCCAAGCCCCCACATCTGAGTTCCAGACATAGTGTGGTGCTTAGACCTCCATCATCCTTGCCTCCATTTAGTCAATCTAGAAAGAGCCAGAACACACGACAAGAGAGCAATGAGCTTTCCCTGCTCCCATAAACAAGTATGTGCTCAGGATAATAAATCTATGACCTAACTAGAATCTAATGCAATGGTCGGTCCTTAACCGACATGGACAGGGAAAATAGTGTAACCAAGCTATGCCCCGTTGGCCATGGGACACAACCTCTTACACCCACCAATACCCATACCATATCAATGCTCGGTCTCCATTTCCTTTCACCATTTTATCATGAGTGATAATAATAATCACCTATTGTGAGTAACGGCAGGTTACTCACGCTACCGATAGCCTAAGCATAGCAGCTACACGACCTATGCTAGTAGGACTTCATAGAACAGATATATTTATGCAGGTGGTTTCATAGAATGCCTGTAACGTAAGTGCACAACAAAGATATATATATATATATATATATATATATATATATATATATATATATATATATATATATATATATATATATATTCACTGCTTAATCAAAATAAGGGTTATGCACCGAGGCTTGCCTTGGTTAGGCGTGGTGTTAGCAAAGTCAGTAGCTGGTGGCTCTAGGGCTCCCTCCTAGACATTGATCTCCTCCTCGTACTCCTCGATTATCTCCTCATACTCCGGCTCGCCCGCGGTCACGAACTCTACCAACTCTTTTTCTACATGCATGAAATGATGATACAACACTTAGTAATACGGCAACAGCAACTCTTAAAATAAGAATACATCTACTATGTCACTAAATAGCTCTAATGACTAAGATACCTAGCTAATCATCATTCCCATCAACCAGCTGGGTTTTGACTGCAAGTGCTACTTAGCAACTAAATTTTATTTTTACTCTTATTAATTTTTTTCTGTATATTACAACAAGGAGTAGTTAGCTACCATATTTCTCAACCTATCCTAAGGCTACAAAAATTATAGTGAGACACAATAATACAATGAACCTACTATAAAAATTTCATGGTCAAAGCTATTACCAATTTGCCATAAAAATTCCTACAAATATTAATCTAAATAATGCTAAGCTTTTCTAAATAAATTAATGAACCTACCATTCTCATAGATAACTGTAAACTAACTACACCAATAGATAAATCACATTTTTGTGTACCTAACAAATTTTGTTTGACTATTTTTGGATACCCACACAATTTACTATAATTTTCCAAAGATCAGCTCAAAACTAAATTAGAAAAAGCTTTGCTAATTCGCTGAAAAAAGAAAATTGATTCTCGCGCGGCCCATCCACACGGCCCACGTGCGCGACCCGCAGGCGCGGCCCAGGCGGGACGTGGCCCATCCACGCAGAAATGGCCCACGACGGGGAGGCCTGCGCGCGCCGACATTTTTGCAAAAACACCCCCACTCTATCTGTTATTCACACAACTACTATGTGGCCTATTCCTATAGTCAGCACTCAAGCAAAATAACCCTCGCAACAACTCTTCTTTATAATGACTAGGTCCTCGGGCCACCCCCGCGTGCACTGGTGCGGCGGCGATGGCACTAGACAGCCACGCCGGCCATTCGAGCCCCTCCTCGCCCCCTCTAAGGGACCGATGCTCACCTAGGTGCAAACGTGAATTGATGGGCGGTGAAGAGATGAGCGGGGATGCGTCTAGGATCTCCCTCCATGGCGGCGGACACCCTACGGCGGCGACAGCCGTGTTCCAGAGAGCCTAGTCACAACAGAGGTGATAGAACCAATGGATGGGCATAAGCAACACACCCCGCAACTACCTATGGTGGTGGCTTGACCGAGGATGGGCCGGGCATGTCCATCCATACGCACACGGCAAGCCCAGCGATGGACTATGGTGGCGTGGCCGCGTCAGCGGCACCGGGAAAGCAGTGGCGATGCAAGTGGAGTGCACTGGGTGTAGAGGGAATCAAGGTGAAGATAACAGTGCCATTGAATTGGATGCTAAAGCTCTATGAAGGGGGTGCTATGGAGTGGCTTGAACTTGGTCATAAGATGACCGGCGTTGGGGAAAACTCCAAATTGGAGCTCGGCATTGCATGGCTGTGGAACAGCCATGCTTGGCGCGTAGCTAGGTTCCTAATCGTGCCTTAGGCGAGCGTAATTACCCCAGAGGTGACCAAGTGCTACGGTTTGCTTTGGCACGGCTCGGTCGGGCCAGCGCGACGCCATTCAAGGCGGTGGTGGTTGGGAAGCATGGCACGGCGCTTGCTACTGAATAGAAGAGGACAAAGGCACGACTGAGGATGGATACACATGTGGGTAGAGCAAGGGCTGCAATGGCAGTGGCACGGTGAGCAGAGGGGCGCTTTGCCACCTCGGCAGGCCATGGATGCCAGGCAGAGCAGGTGCACGTGGGGGTGTCGCGGCCCTATGCTCACAGTGCCCTCGACGGGACAATGTGGCACAGAGGGAACATGCACGTGTTGGTGACAGTGGCTATGGCCATGCGACGCCACTGCACCCCGAGCGAAAACAACGATGGCAGCGAAGCTTGTGGAGGGCGGTGCGCACCGCAGCGGTGACACGATGGCAGCGGCACTAGTGACTAGCGGGGCAGGGCAGCAGGGCAGCGTGCGGCCACAGTGGCACCGGCAGTGGCGCCAGCAGCAGTGTTAAGTGTGCCAGGCACCCGGTGACCACACACTCTCATCCGACCGGCCCAAAACGTGTCGTGCACGCTTTTTAAAGCATCAACCACGACTAAACCGTTGATGCCATCCCCAAACCACTTTAACTATACCCAAGAGGGTACATTAGACTATAAAAACAAGCTATAAAATGCCCTACTGCTTAACCCAATGTCACATAATAAATTGCCAAACTTAGCAGTGTCTATCTATCGGCAAACTTCGAAATTTTTCTAAGTTTTTCGTTGAACTCTATTCCAAATTGCAATTCTAAGCTATTGGAAATTTTAGCTAGTAATATCATTTTTTGACCGCGAGTATTTCATTGTCATCTACAAAGTTTGCACTTCAAACCTTATTTTAGTATCACATATATGTTCTATAGTATTTTTTCTTAATAAAAATTGGTTTTAAAACCTAAGTGATATAATACGACTATGGAATTAACTTTCGTTTCGCACTTCCGTTGATGGTTTTGAGTTGTGGAAATTTATCTGCACACTATTACATGCATTAACGCATAAACATGATGCTCATGTAGTGTTTTAGTAAACGATTTACGGTGTAACACCGAGGATGTTACATCGCTTGTGCTGGAATTGTTATACCGGACGAGTCTCATGTGTGGTCCAATTTACACTAATAAGTTGTGGTTTTCTCTGTTTATTACTTATTTTGCTTCCGCCCCTTCCTAGCTTCTTTTGTAAGGTCAGTAGCACACTATTGCTACTTGATCCCAGTGAAAACTAGAAGAGAAGACACTACTACAGAAACGTTTTCTGCGGCGGGCGAATTTGCTTTTGCGCAGCGGGCAAACGCGTCCGCCAGCGTGAAAAGGTCACGGTAAATCGTGGCCTTCCCACGGCGGGACGCTTTGCCCGCTGCGGTTAATTGATTTCCCGTGGCGGGCACGTTAGGATGCCCGCCGCGGTTAAACGTTTCAAAAAAACAAAAAAAACCCAGGAACCCGCTGGCGAGCCCAATCTCGAGCCCACCGACGAGCCCATTCACAACCGCCGTGTGGATCCGCCGCCGTGTGGACGCGGCCGCCCTGGATCCGCCGCCGTGTGGATCCACGTCGCAGGGAGTCGACGCGGCCGCCTGGATGCGCCGCCGTGTGGATCACCCGTCCCTGCGCGCCACACAGCTCCTCGCCTACGAGAGAGAGAGATGAGGGAGGTACTGAGAGGAGAGAGAGGGTGGGAGAGAGAGGGAGAGAGAGATACCGGGCACGGCGGCGCTCTCCTCGCCAGATCCGGTCATGGTCCTGGACCCATGTGGTGGCGCGCGCGACGGAGAGGTGGTGGCGTGCGTGACCTTGCTCGATGCTGCGCCGCAGAGAGGCCTTCACACGCCGACGGCGCGCGCGACGGAGAGGTGGTGGCGCGCGCGACCTCGCTTGTCCCTGCCACCAGAACCGCCCGGGTTGGGGCCGCTTCCGCCTTGCCTGAGGTCGCCACCGCCGTATCCTCCACGGTGGAGCCCGCTGCCGCTGAATCCACCCGTGTCGGGGCCGGATCCGCCGTGCCGGAGCTCGCCACCGCCGGATCCGCCCGCATCGGGACCGGATCCGCCGTGCCGTCATGGAACTGTCGGGGGATAGGACCCGACACCGGCGAGCGCTTGAGCTCCGCCCGGGCCGCCGCGTCGCCTCCTCGAGGACAAGAGAGCGGGAAGCTCCGCCCGGGCCTGCGCCACCGATGTGGATCTATGCCGCTGCGTGGATGGGGGCTGTCCCAGCCATGAGAGAGGGGAGGCGAGTGGAGAGAGGGGAGGCGCGGCGGGGCGCGGCGTGTGAGTGGGAGGCGCAGACGATTGAGTGAGGGAGCTAAGTGTTGTGAGGCTCAAACCCTAACTCCTCTCCTTTTATATAAACCCGGTAATGGGCTTCGAGCTGGGCCTAATGGGCCAGGCCTTTTTCCGTGGCGGGCTTTTAACGTTGCCCGCTGCGGTAAATCGATTTTCCGCAGCGGGCACCTTAAGATGCCCGCCGCGGAAAATAGGTATTTTCCGTGGCGGGCATCTTAAGGTGCTCGCTGCGGAAAATTGATTTACCATGGCGGGTAAAAGTATCTGCCACGGTAAATAAAAAATGTCCGCCGTGGTAAATCGTGGGATTTACCGCAGCGGATACAAATAGGAGCCCGCCACGGAATGCAAAAGTGCAGTGCTGCGCAAAATCGTTTCTGTAGTAGTGAGAGTTGGTGTGCCAAATTAGGAT
Organism: Miscanthus floridulus; assembly: GCF_019320115.1. Classification (NCBI taxonomy): domain Eukaryota; kingdom Viridiplantae; phylum Streptophyta; class Magnoliopsida; order Poales; family Poaceae; genus Miscanthus; species Miscanthus floridulus. Next base: position 127,775,915 of record NC_089587.1, read on the forward strand.
ATAAGCTAAATTCTCTATCGGAGAAGAATTTTAATTGGTTCTTTGCGGTCCTTTAGTATCTCTCTCATCAAATGTCCTTTAAAAAAAATGCACTATTGTGTTCAGTGCCACGAGATCTATTAAACAAGATCTATATTTGATATGTTTGGAGGCTGGTTTATACGTCTCTTAATTTATATGTAATGTATAGTAGCATTAACTTATATACAAACTATGTTGCAACTAATGTAGCAATTGGCAAATCAACATTGCTTGTATATCTAGTATAAACTAGGGGGCAAAACATAGTCACAACCCTGCAATAGCCTTAAATCACAACAAGTTGTAGGGACAAACATTAGTCACAATGCCTACGGCAAACCTAAATCACAGAAGGCTGAAAACTAAGAGGAAAACCTATAGTCACAATCCTTGCACTAACCCTAAATAAGTAGAAGATGCAAACTAGGGGGTTGGCAAACCATAGTATGTAACAATGCTAAAAATTCTAAAAAGTAGTAACACTAAATAGTCTATGGGATCTGTGTTTGAGAAAACAATATGCATAAATATACAGGACACGTGCTCAAGAAATCTAAAAAGTAGTAATCTGAGCAGTACGTCCGTAGGCCAGATAACCCATAACCATAATCAATATGTCTGTTGCGATCTTTAATCAGTAAGCCTGTTGCAACCCTAATCAGTATGAGTGATACAATCCCTAATTAGTATGAATACTTCAAGCCTAATCGGTATGAACAAGTACACAAGACACGTGTTTGAGAATTCTAAAAAGCAGCTACCTAAGCAGACAGTAAGACAAACCCCACAACCTAACTAGTATGCATGTTTCTCCTAATAGACATGCCTGCTACAACACTAATTGGTCCATACAGCAGAAATTGTTGATACACAGAACATGTTGTTGCATCTTCTGCAGAACCTTTAGATAGGCTTATATTAGGTAAAATTATTTTCGTAATTAATACATGTATGTACTTGCCTAATTGGTTGATAGGTTTACTCATAAGTTGGTAACACTTAAAATACGTAGTTATTAGCTGGTACATATAGAACATTGTCAGCACATACAAATTATCTAAAAAAATGTACCATGGGTCTTGTTTTATAGATTTCATCATAAAATTTAGTGGTATGAAAAGGAACTGCAAATAGATACTCTGCGAGGTTACTGCATTTCGAACCTGGTCAAAAGAGTGAAAAACAACGGCTGGCCTATAGTTATTCAATAGTATTCAGTTGAATACCCAAGATTTTTGACAAAAAATTTATATATGTATAATGTATACAGAATCCAAAACATATATCCTCCTTCTACTTTCCCTCCCTACCTAAAGGCCCAATAAGGTGATAAGGCCCAACGGCCTAAAATGACCACACCCCTCTGCACAGCCATGGGAGGAGACATTAGGTCATTGGTGTCTCCCAACCGCATGGCGCACACTCGCACTCCGCTTGCTGCCTCGCTTATTGTTCCTCCCTGTTTTCTTTTCCTAGACCCCCAACCCTAGCACGATAGCACCAAAGTAGTGGGTGGCGGCGCCGCGACGGAGGCGGATTTTGGCAGTGTGGCGGCACAGGTTGGACTTTGGCAGCACCGCAAACATGACCGCACCACCGCGATCCGCTGTCCGCGCAAGACGGTCCATACTATGAGGTTCTGAGCGGCGAGCACCTAGCACGGTAGCAGCATAGTGTGCCTGCAGTCAGCGCCCGACCGCCTGTGGGGTGGGGTACACCGCTGGCCGCCAGCAGGAGAGCTTCTCTTGCTTCTAGATTTCAATCAGTTTCCAATTTCTCATTCACTATATTACTAATTGCAGCAATTTATAAATCACTTGGAAACTAGAATGAGCAGACCCCGAGTTTTTTGTCCACAAACTACATAGTCCCCGGGTCTAATTTACTATTCCCAGAGTCAGTCCGCAAATCTTTATGTTAATTGTTAGATAATTTCATGTTTTGCTCTAGTTTCTATTAATTTATAAAATCATGGTGAATTGTGAGTTATATATTTGCTATATACTATACAATTAGAACTTTGTGGTGTCAAATATGCTAAATATTAGGCATTATAGGAGTTTAGGTTGTAAATAAATGGACCACCCTTTCAAATGAAGCTAGAGATTGCATGAAAATGAAATGAGGAATGAATCCGGAAGCCGGTTATGAAGCCATGTTTTGTACAGCCTGTTCGCTGGTTGGTTTCTGGGCTGATAAACCTGATTGGTGCTGGTTTGCTGTGAGAGAAAAACACTGTTGGCTTGCTAATAAGCCTTGGCTGAAACCAACAAGCGAACCGGCTGGTAGATGCCATCGGCTTCTGCTACTATATTGAACAGTGCGTGTATAATGGTGAGAGGCTGAAGCCAGCTTAAGCCCGGCCAAATAGGACCTTAGACGTGGCCAGATCACGCTGTAAAACCAATAAAGGACACGGGGATCCATTGGTCTGGGGTGGTGACAGGACCGGCAAGGTTGTATGCCACTATGCTAGTCCCAACAAAACTACTAAAGAAAAAGAACAAATGCATGTATCAGCATTCCCAAAAGAGAAAACCTCACGATGTTCGTATTCGTACAAACAAATCTTCTGACTGACCAGTACACGGCAGTACGAGTGGGCACATGGCTGGAGAGCGAGAATTGTTGGAGCGTGCAGACGCAATGTCTCCGTATGGTTGGTTTGAGCGAATAATGCTCGGTGTTGCGCCATATGTCATTAATTAATCAATTGGCAGCTCTTATCAGTACTAGCTTCTTTGCGCTCAGTGGATGGGAACACCAACGTATCAAGAACCAGATCTCTGTCTCAACTCTCTGCTGGTTGTCGTCTGTTGTTCCGTGGCCATATCTCGATTTCCGAATGACAAATACATCATCTATCTGCAAAAATAATCTAATTCTAATATAGTATAGAGTCAAGGCGTCTCAAACAAGTCTATATAAAAAATTAATATTTATGATACTACTAAATGAGTATCATTCAAGTTACACCTAAATATAGCTAAAACTATATCCTTTTAGAAGAGTTTTGCTCCGGTAGACCTCTTTCTAAAAACTGCACGAATCCCAAACCCACTTATTTATATAATAATGTAATTGCTGTTTTAAATCGGGCTGGGCCAGCCCGGCCAGCGGTGCTCAGTCCAACCCAGATCGTATGCATGTACAAGACCGGTTCGTCATTTCGTCAGTCATTATTTTGACGCCCGCAGCGGCCTCGACTCGCCGTGGTTGCCGAATCTCTGGTGTGTGCTGATGCCTTTCAGGCTACCGATGCTGCCGGTGACCGGCGACTCTTTGCCCGTCGTTGCTCACTCACTCGTCCTACCACGCCAACCATGCCGCTTTCCCAAGCCCTGGTGCTTGGCGGGCCTTTTGGTGCCGCGCCGCAGCTCCTTTGTTGGTGGCGAGTTCGCCGGGGTCCTCACCATCCGAGTGATATCTCCATCAGTAGTTTCTAAAGCCCATATGCCTTCGCATCCAACCTCTCCTCACGACCTCACCGCAGTGAGCCTGCCAGCGCAAATAACTCATTTTGGGCATGACTAAAGCGGTTATCAATCAAATTCATCGAATTATGATATACTCATGACGTATAGATGTGATAATCTTCGAGCTTTCGAATTACTATGTGCCAACTCTGGCTTAGTTTGGTAGTACTACACTACTTCTTTTCAAGAGCATGACATTGACGATGACGACGAGGGCCAGCAACAGAGCGCAAGCAAACGAGGGTGAAATTGGTGAGAGCATGGGACAGACTTGGCAAATTCTAGCAGAATGCGCACCCTCACTCTGTTGCAATGGCTAATCGTCATCACCCGGTTCGTTTGGGCTTGTTTGGTTTATAAGCCATGACTGAAAGTATTATTAACTGATTTGGTATGAGAGAAAAATACTATTCATTAGCTGATAAGCCATGACTTATAAGCCAAATACGACCCAACAAATACCCTGCATATCAAGATGACCGCCGGCGGCATGCGGAACGAGAACTGCTCCAGCACACTTGGATTCGATATGGGCTGGGCTAGGCACGGTGGGGCATTGGGCTGACCAAATAACTAATAATAATTTAGTAGTAACTAATTAAAAGGCTGCTTTGGGATTCGTGCATCTTTTAAAAAGAGGTCTACCGGAGTACTTCTCTAGAAGAATGGATCGGAGATAATAAACCCATTGTCGACGCTTAACTAGGTTACACATTGGATAAGGAGCTAGATCGCTCGATGTAGGGCCTAGCTAATTTTTAGATCGGCCGGCGTTTAGGGCATGTCCAGACTTGGACCTTGTACCTCCAGCGATGAGCGCGATATACAAGACAAGTCGCTGAAGGAGCCTCGCCCGGAACGTGACACATAAGACACCGGCGAGATCTCTTGAGGCCCGAAACCCCACACGTCCAGGAGAGACCCCGTTGGGGCGTGCAACGGCTATGGCTGCTCTAGCCGCCCTGGCCGCTCTAGAGCTTCGCCGTCATCGATCCACCGTCCATGCAGCGCCGACAAAGAATGAGAAGTAGAGGGGAAGAGAGGGTAAAAGAGAGGTAGTTGATTAGTTTTTTTGGTACGATTATGTGTGTTGGGCACCTCAATCGGCCATGGACCTCATATTTATAAGGTGGGGCTGGTCTTATCTCTCAAGAAGTCAAAACCCCTTTCAAATCATGTCAAAACGTGTTTAGATCCGTTCTTGACCGGACAAAGTCAGCGAAGCTGACTCCTGAATCAGCTAGGCCGACTTTCACAGGCCCGAGGAACTATTTTCCGGCTGAAAACAAGGAGAGTCGGACTCGGCTAAGCCGACTTGGCCCTGGGAAATTGGGGTCAAAATCTTTCAAAATTCATAATTAATTTATCCGAACTCCAAATCAGGTGAACCATATATGTTTTTCGAACATCTCGACGAGAGGAACACAATGGTGAGGTTCGTTCTTGCATTTGAGGAAGTTGGTCAAATCGGCTTAGCCGACTTAGGGAGTCAGCTAAGTCGACTCTAGCTAAATCAAGCTCCGAAAAGCTGTTTCAAAGTGATGTCTTCAACTGTTTCAATCAAATTCTTGCATATGCACCACGCGATCAATTGCCACCATCCATAATCTTTCGTGATCTTAATTCTGAGATTGGGTTTGGTGCAGCCAATATGTAGCCTCTGTGTTTCTCCAAAACATAATATATTTAAAGAATTCGGCCTCCCAACAAGTTCGAATTAGTACCTTGTTTAAATAGACTAGATGGATGAACTCCCAGACACCATGGCTTGACAATAGGATGTGTGAAAGTGGCAAGCTTCAAGTAGGCATCAACATCATGATTCAAGCATTCGGCATAAAGTTAATTAAATCATCATTGATCATAATATTGTTGCATGCCAATTGCCAAAAATTTTATCAACTTTTGCACTTGGATTACTTAATTAATCCATAATTGGAGTTCCTCAAGCATCCAAATCGCCTCAACATTGCTAGAGTTCAAAACGAGCCGATTTGGGCCCCCATTGGGCAAACCGGCCTCACTGGCACTAGTAGTTGGCTTGGCCTGTAACACCCTAGTGTTAAGCATTGCATTTAGCACTTGCACTTCATGAGCACAAGCATCATCCATTCATTCATGGGCATGAGCATTTGAAATTTCATCTCATTCTTTATATGTTATCACATGTGATGTTGATTATATACATGCATATGCTTGTGATAATGTGTGACCAATGCAAGAGATGGTTGTGAGGACACAAAAACACCTTAGATACATCTAGGATGGTAAATGGAACAATGTTTGTATTCATGATATGGGCCAATTTTGCTTCTAAGTCCTAGTTTACTCAAAATGGCATTTTTCATGATGCTAGTTTGACCAAAATTGAATAGTAGCTTAGATTGTTTGTATGGCAGTGCACCCTTAATAAAAGTTGTAATTCTTGACATGGGTAACAAACTTTATTTAAGGGTCATAAGCTAATTCAGTGCCTAGCATGGTCAAATAGAGCCTACAAGTAGCAATGAAATGTTGTTTTCAAACTTGAAATTTTGCTGTCTAAAGCTGATTTCAGTTTCAAAGTAGCCTACTTTGGAGCATTGTAGTTTGAAAACCATGACGAATTAGACAAAACTCCTTTAAGCAGTCTTGTAGTACTCATGTAGCCCTACACTTTGTATTACTGAAGTTTTCACAAATTCGCCATAGATTAGGAGATAGAGGAGAGCGATGATGGTGGTTTCAGTCGACTAAATCGGCTTCACCGATTCAAATCGCCCGAGCTCAGTGTCTCACCATGCGCAGGCCACGGCCACCACCTGGTGGCCGTACGCCGACACCAGGCCCACCAATTAGGTCGTATCGGAGTGAAGAGTTACGCGACGCCGCTGCACCCTCCCATTCTCACTCTCTCGCCCTCGCTCTACTTCTCTCACGCTCATCGAAGCAATGTGGAGCACCGCACCATCACCGCCGCACCACCACCGCACTCGCTCACCACCCACGTAGCACCACCACCCAATCCACCTCGCCCACAACTCTGCCGTGAGCCGCTCCATCTTCTTGACCCGCTAGTGCCACCATCCAAGCCAAGGTAAAGCCACATTTCATGTCGTCATCGCTGCCAAGGCCACAAAGCGTCGCCGAGCTCCAAGCTCACCCGCGGCCATCCCCCACCATAGCATCTCCGACGTCTCTCTCCCACATCTGGTCATCGCCGTAGGGACTAGTTACTAAGACCACAACCGGCTGAACTGCTACCGCCGCCATTGCGTGGGAACGCGCCACCACACCAAGCATGCCCACCATGGCCGCGAGCTCAAGCTTGCCATGGCTGGCCCTCGCTAGATCCTGTCTTTCCCCTCCTGTGTTTGTTTCCGCACCGCTGTGACCCATAGCACCTTCTCCTATGACGGAGACCCATCACCAACCACCGTCTCGTCGGAACAACAAGCGCCACCACGTGCGCTGTGCGTCGCCATGCCACCATGCACATGGCTAGAGCTCACCACCGCTTCACCGTGGCTTGATCTGCATCGTAGAGCTCCACTAGGGTCTATAGAAGCTGTAGCCGTGCTTGCCAGGCCATGCCATCGATGGAGACGGTGAGTCCGCTACCGTGCGCCACCGCCAAGCCACCATGTTCGCCACACGAGGTTGCTTTGGTGATGCGTCGAGCCAACTGAGGGTACCCCTCGATGTGGCTTTCAAGGCAAGTATAATGGTGAAGACTTCACCGCTAGTAACCTCACCATCGGTGAGTTATCGCCGGTCAAACGCCACGCTCTACTCCTGTGTTGCTGACGTGTGGGAGCCATTGACATGCGGGCCCCCGCTGTCAGCCACCGTGGGTGCATGGACCGGGTGTACCTAGCTACTGGGCCCGATTTGAAATTGATTTTCTTTATTTATTTTCACATATTTGAATGTAAACTTCAAAAATTTATATCTTAAGTTAGGAGTGTCCAATTTGGGTGAACCAAATTTTGTTGGAATCATCATGAAGTGTACTATTTGATACAAATATGAAATAAACTATTTTGGGTATTTTTCTACGGGAATTAAATTGAGCTATATAAGTGCTTTTAAAAATGTTTCTATGTTCTAAAATGTATAACTTGAGCTAGGCAAGTGCTAAAATTGTGATTCCAATTTTGTGGGTCTTGTGTTGTCATGCTCTATCTAGGAAAAATACTAAACCTACATAAGACATACTTGAAATATGGTGTTTCTATTTAACCTTGATTATTTGCTAGTTTCTAGTGAAAATAAATGGGGTAAAAATATATAACATATGATCATTCAAATTTTTACACAATGGTCTTATGCTAGGATGAAAGTAAGAAAAATATTAAATCTGTTGTTTAACACTTTTCTCTAGGCTGAACTATTTTTTGCTAAAATAAGCCTATACAATTTATCATTTTTGCAGAGCTTGCTATACTTATCCAAATGGAATGAAATTTGTACAGTAGACTACTGGGTTTATATGTAACCTATTTAATTTTCTTAGAATTTATTGAGCACTAGAAATATTTATCCTCTAAATCACCCTATTATATAAGAAAATTTAATAAATGAATTTAAATAAATTATTTGGGCTTAACCATGATGTTTTCTATGGTGGTTGTGATTCATATGATCTGTTGATGTTAGTAGTGGTGCTCAGAAATAATTGGTTATAGGCAACTAGTTAATTATGGCTCTATAATTCAATTGGATGACTGCATGTATAATTTCTATTGTCATGGTGTTTTCATAATGAATATGAAGTTTGCTGTGAATCCTATTAACAAGAAAGTTGTAGATAACTTATTTATCTTGCTTGTCCTAAAATTTCATAGTCATAGGCCTAATGGTTTAAGAGTTATAGCTGTTAGAAGTCTGCTGTCAGATTTTCTTATCCCCTAGAGAAATATGGAAGATTAAATTGTTTGACCTAGATAGCTACTGAATCAACCTTAATATGATTAAAAGAAGGTTGTAGGAAATTTCATAAGCTTTCCATAAAGTCCACAACCATATTGTTTATATGTGTATAACTCCAGTTATGGTCAAAACAAATAGTTGTTGTCTTACAGCCTAGAAAATGCTAAATATGTGTTTGTTTAATTACTAGATAGGAGATATGCACCTACTCAGTAAAAGAAAGTTAATCTCGTTATCACCCTAATACTTTGTTGTTAAGGACATTTATGTTTATGCATCATATAATATCATCCATATCATTATTGTGAACTCTTGTATCTTATTTTACGCTCATGCATATAGGATCGCCAGAAGGAATCACACTCTTGGAGTTTGAGGCAGAGGAGGAGGAGAATCAGGAGGCACCACAGTAGGTAGCCCCCAAAAGCGAGGAATAGGCTACTGAGGAATTATTGGAGTGCCCCCATCATAGGCCTACCTCCTTTCTGAAAGGCAAGCCCCAGAGCATTCTAAGACTGCTATGTTTTTACAAATATCACTTGAGTCCTTTATGTTTGATGCATTAGGTCACAATAGTTGGTTGGAAACACTTGATGCATAGAACTACCTTGTCCAGAAATATACCCTAAACCCTATGTAGGTCTAGGATCGAACATATGCTTAGCCATGCTTACACTGGTAGAAGTTGGGTGATTTCTTGTCACCTACGAGATATAGGTGAATACCGGAGCACGGTTGGCTATAATTGCTATCGTGGAAAATAACTATGAGGTGTTATTAAGTGAAGACCGGGTGGGAACTTATATGCAAAGGTGTTGGTTTGGCTATGTTGGTCCCATCTATGTTGATTAAGGACCATACCATTGTTGGCGCTTCTATTGAGATTGACCACATGCCTCTTACTTAGCTGGACGAATAACTCATTCCGATCATGAAGCCGAGTAGCTCAACTCAGGCCGGGCCTCATTTTGTTAGAGTGCACACTCTAGATGGTAGTAAGGATATGCAGGGACCTAGACGTGAGCCTAGGGGTAGGCCATGCCTGAATGTCCTAGTAGCTGCTTGTCCCTAGTTGTGTGGCGCTGATCGAACCCATGAAATGTTTACCTGAGTTGTATCAAAGGTGACCCAACACGACCCCCATGGGAGAAGTGTGGGTTTGTGTTAGGAATAACTGCCTAGCTAGCTACAACCGATTTGAATTGTTGTCTCTATCGGATAGTGAGAAACTCGACTAGTCCCAGCATCGTAGTAACTGGACTATGGAATTTGATGGTTGAGGTCACCATCAAATTCCAGTCCATTTACTACGATGCTAGGACTAGTCGATTTTCTCACTATTAGGGAGGCGATTCTAATCGGTTGAAACCACCTGGGCAGTTATTCGTAACACAAACCCACACTTCCTCAGGAGCCTGCTCCTCGCTTTTCGAGGGCTACCTGCTATGGTGCCTCCTGATTCTCTGCCTCCTCTGCCTCAAACTCGAAGAGTGTGATTCCTTCTGGCCATCCTATATGCATGAGCACAAAATAAGATACAAGAATGCATAGTAATGATATGGAAGAAATGATATGATGCATAAACATAAATGTCCTTAACAACAAGGTATCAAGGTGATAACAAGATTAACTTTCTTTCACTGAGTAGGTGCATATCTCCTCTCTAGTAATTAAACAAACACTTATTTAGCATTTTCTGGGCTGCAAGACAGCAGCTAATTGTTTTGACCATAACTAGAGTTATACACATCCAAACAATATGGTTGTGGACTTTCTAGAAATCTTATGAAATTGCCTACAACTCTCTTTTAATCATCTTAAGGTGATTCAGTAGCTATATAGGTGAAACAATTCAATCTTCCAGATTTGTCCAAAGGATAAGCAAATCTAACAGCAGACTTCTAAAAGCTATAACTCTCAAACCATCAGGCCTACAACCACAAAATTTTAGGATGAGACAAATGAGTAAGTTATCTATAACTTTGTTATTAACAAGATTCACTGCAACTTCATCTTCATTATGAAAAAACCATGACAACAGAAACTATACATGCAGTCATCCAATTGAATTATAGAGCCATAATTAACTAGTTGCCTTAACCAATTATTTCTGAGCACCACTACTAACATCAATAGATCATATGCATCACAAGCACCCTAGAAAACATCATGGTTAAGCTCAAATAATTTATTTATATTCATTTATTAATTTTCCTTATATAATAGGTTGATTTAGAGGATAAATATTTCCAGTGCTCAATAAATTCTGAGAAAATTATAGTTGGTTTCGTATAACCCCAATAGTGTATTGTACAAATTTCATACCATTTGGATAAGTATAGCAACCTCTACAAAAATGAAAATTTGTCACATGTGTATTTAAAACAAAGACAAGTTAATTATGGCTCTATAATTCAATTGGATGACTGCATGTATAGTTATTACAGCTAGTATGTTTCTTGTAAACAAACACCCCACAATTGTTTTATTTGATTCTAGAGCTTCGCATATATTTATGAGTCATACTTTTGCATCTAAGCAAGATCAGAAAATAATTGAGATAGACATGGGTGGCTATAGTATAAGTTCAGCGCAACTTTCACTAATACTATTTTTGCTAAATCACCACGGATTAGAAGTAATGATGGTGTGAAGCAGCAGTAGTGGCCGACCGGCCACCGGCCATAGACACCGCATGGCGTGCACACGTCAGGGCTAGGCCGCGTCGTGGCCACGCGCGCACTGAATAGGCCGCCCCACGTCCCTACCCTCACTCTCTCCCCTCACTCGCTCTCGCTCTGTCTCGCTCACTCTCCCGCCCGCAGCATCAAAGCCGAGCACCGCCGTTGCCATTGCTGAATTCTGCCGGCAACGCTCACCGCCTAGCACAACCAAGATTGATTTGAAACAAATTTTGTTTTAAATACACATGTGGCCTGATCTCATAGTATTGCCAATGACTTAGCAAAATTTGTTTTAAATACACATGTACCTAGTTAATTATAATTTGGGTATCAAGTTAATTATAGCTATTCACCTCTAGATTAACAACTAACCTGTGCCAAACATGTGATATATCATTATGTAGCATCACAATAATAACCATAGCTAGTGTAGCATTCCCATGTCCACTATAACCATCAAATTCCAAAGTCCCATTACTACGATGCTGGGACAAGTCGAGTTTCTCACTATCTGGGACAGATGGCGATTCGAATCGGTTGCAACCAGCTGAGCAGTTATTCCTAACACAAACCCACACTTTCTCCATCAAGGTTGCGTCGAGTCACCTTTCGTACAACTCATGTACACATTTCGCCTATAAAAAAAGACAAGTTGCCACAAAAAAAGACAAGTTTGAGATTAGGCTACCACCAGATTAAGATCAGGCCAGAAGATATACCTAAGATAGCTTTCTCAACTAGGTACGACTTGTATGAGTATTTGGTCATGTCTTTTGGATGAACAAATGCTCCTGCCTATTTCATGTATTTGATGAATTTGGTATTCATGCCCGAGCTCGATAAGTTCATGGTTGTGTTTATTGATGATATCCTGATCTACTCTGAGAATGAGGCAGATCATATAGAGCATCTGAGGATTGTCTTGTCTAAGCTAAGAGAGCATAAATTGTATGTAAAGTTTAGCAAGTGTGAATTCTGGCTAAAGAAAGTACCTTTCTTGGGTCATATATTATCTAACAATGGAATTTTTATAGACCCATCTAAAGTGCAAGAGGTCATGGAGTGGAAGGCCCCAACTTTGGTTCATGAAGTTCAGAGTTTTCTAGGGCTAGCAGGCTATTATCGTCGTTTCATTCTAGATTTTTCCAAAATAGCTAAGCCCATGACCAGATCACTCTAGAAGGATGAAAAGTTTAATTGGACTCCAGAGTGTGAAGTTGCTTTTCATAGTCTACGAACCCTGCTAACCACTGCTCCTGTTCTGGCACAACCCAACATTGAAAAGCCTTTTGATGTGTTCTGTGATGCATCAGGTACATGTTTAGAGTGTGTGCTTATGCAAGAAGGTTGAGTTATTGCATATGCTTCTCGGTAGTTGAGAGGGCATGAAGTCAACTACCCTACCCATGATTTAGAGCTTGCCGCAGTTGTCCATGCATTGAAGATATGGAGACATTATTTGTTGGGGAATGTATGTCACATATACACTAATCACAAAAGTCTCAAATACATCTTCACTCAACCCGAACTGAACATGCGATAGCATAGATGGTTAGAGCTAATTACGGACTATAATTTGGAAGTGCACTATCATTTAGAAAAAGCCAATGTTGTAGTAGATGCACTTAGTTGGAAATCTCATTGTAACACCTTAGAAGCCTTGTTGGAAGATGGGTTTAATCTATTGCATCCTATTGTGCTACACAACATTACTGTCAGTTGCTGACTTGAGAGCAAGATCATCGAACTATAGAAGATAGATGTAGGTGTGTTTCACATCAAGAGAAAGATGAAGGAACAAGAAACCAAACATTTTAGTTTAGATGAAAGAGGTGTGATATGGTTCAAGGACCGACTTGTGGTTTCGAAAGACCATGAACATTGAAATCAAATTTTAGATGAAGCTCATTCATCCAACCAGGTAGTAGCAAAATGTATCAAGATTTGAAAACTCATTTTTGGTGGACCAAGATGAAGAAAGAATCACTGCCTATGTTGCTAGATGTGATACTTGTAGTAGGGTCAAAGTGGATCATCTAAAACCTGTTGGTCCGCTTCAACCGTTGTCCATTCTAGGCTAGAAATGGGAGGAAATAAGTATGGACTTTATTGTAGGTCTCCCACACACACACAGCAGGGTCATGATTCCATATGGGTCATTGTGGACCGCCCCACCAAGTCAGCGCATTTCGTACTAGTCAACATAAAGTATCCCATTGGGAAGTACGTCGAGCTATATGTTTCTCAGATTGTGAGGTTAAATGGGGTACCAAGGACCATAATCTTAGATCGAGGACCACAGTTTATAGCTCGCTTTGGGGAACATTTGCATATGGCATTAGGAACTAAACTAATTAGAAGTTTGGCATACCATCTGCAAACCTCAGGGCAGACCAAGCAAGTGAATCAAATCTTAGAAGATATGTTGAGAGCATGTGTTGTATCCTCTGAGAGATCATGGAAGAAGTGCTTACCTCTCGTGGAATTCTCTTACAATAATAGTTACCAAGAGAGTATCAAGATGGCTCCTTTCGAAGCACTTTATGGCTGAAAATGTAGGACCCCCTTGCACTGGGTTGAGCCCAGGGAAAGGAGGTACTACGGTATTGATTTTGTCAAGGAAGCCGAACAACAGGTTCGAGTTATACAAGGCCATGTTGAAGCAGCCCAAGCATGACAAAAGAGTTATGTTGATAAAAGAAGAAGGTTTTACCCAGATATGTAGGGCCGTATTAAATTATTGAACGAAAGGGAAAGGTAGCCTACAAGTTGCAACTTCCACCAGAGATGAGTGCTATCTTCAATGTCTTCCATGTTTCTCATCTGAGGATATGTCTTCACATGCCTGATGAGGCAATTCAACCCACCAATATTAAGCTCCAATCAGATTTGACTTATGAAGAGAAACCAATCCGAGTGCTAGAAGAAATGGAAAGAGTAACCCGGAGCAAAGTCATCAAGTTCCACAAAGTGGTGTGGAATAACCATGTGAGAGTCTTTGTCCCCTATGTCAGCTTCAAAAACTCAGGGGCTTTCATCCGCATCAGCCCCGGGGTATATGATGCCCCTAAAGGTTGTCTTGAATTGCTCCCAGGTAACATTTGATCTAGCAGGTAAGGCAAACAAATAATGAGTACACCAGATACCTACAGGCCCCTACGGTTGATGCGATGCATACTCGGCCTTCATCATTTTGGTGACCCTCAATAGACATAACTTCTATTCAATAGTGTTGAACCACTGATCAGCCTGGAGTGGTTCTTCTGCTTCTTTAAAGATAGGAGGCTTAGTCTCCAAAAAGTCCTTGAATGTACTGTATTGATTGGGTTTTGGCCCCTGATTTTGTTGGCGGGCACGGGCATTATTCTGCGCAATGAGGCATAGTGTTTCTTCCATTGCTCATTGATTCCATAAGAATTGTGCAAAAAACTCATTCGCGGAAAGTGGCGGTGGTGGTGGTAGGTCACCATCATTGCTACCTTGGATGGTACATGCCCCAGCGCAAGTGCGACCCATCTGCAAAATTACAGCAATAAGTGATTATTGGCTTATGTCAAGAAATTGCAGAAGAATTGTGTAATCATGCCAAACTAAATTTACTCGAGAGAATCTAAATTCAAACAGTAAAATAGAGGCACAATAAATCTTTCTCACAACATGACATCACCAATTTGATCACTTATCATACTCGCAATACGTTCTCATGCATGTCACGTTTTACTAGTAAAACAAAACTAAAATTTCATTAGAGTTTGACCCATAGTGGACCAATATGGAAGGTTCCAATATTACATTAATGATACATCTAAAGATCAAAACTTAAATCACATGTCCATTACATAAAAGATCAAAAAAGATAAGGAGCTATCGCATCCACCTAAACACTATAGCTGAGTTATGCGTCGGAGTGGTCAGTGTCAACATCGGACATAGCATTTGCCTCATCATTGTCCATAGGCACAAGTTGTTCTTCCTCTTCCTCTTCCTCTTCCTCTTCCCAACCATCATCTTCCACAAACATTTCTGGATCTTCCTCTTCTTCTTCCATGGCTACTAGGGAAGGAATATGATTAATGATGTTGTTGAGGCAATGAACATCATGCTGAAGCTCCGCAATGGTGTTCTGGTGCTCTTGAATCTGACGCCGGTACTCCATCTCTCTCTAACGGTAGTCATTCTCTCGCCGCCTAGCTATAACCATAGTCCTAGTCCTAGCCTCCTCTCTAGCCTCTATAAGACAGTAGGCCTCATCCCTTTGTTGGATGGCCTACACCCTCTGAGCATGAGAGGCCCATGTCTCTACATGTGCTTTGTTCCTATCTACAGCAACATTCTCCATCTGAGTCTGGAGGGCTCCCAACACTGTATGAGCATCATCAGTGTCCCAAAGAGCCTCCCTAGCTATCTTCTTGTGCTTGCGCACATGCTTCTTCAGCCTTCACTGTACTTCCCTAGCCTCCATGAGCTTGTTCACACAGATGTTATAAGACTCTTGCCAGACATAGCAGGCGTCTTCTCGGGCATAAAACATCTGCATGATAGCGAACATGGCACTCATAGTAGGCCTTGAACTCTATGCTCGCTCGTCATGGTCCCGCACCACAGAAACGCGGTCATGCTGCCTCCAAACTGCCATAGTTGGATCCACCCGAGGAATAGATCTCGCTGCACTATTGGTGAGTGAATCACCATGATGCTGACAAAGTGTGCTTAAGATCTCAATGGTTGCCACTTGAGCGCCTTCCCAAGGGGTTCTTCCCTCAGACTCTGCTTTCTAGCCCCGGTACTACGCTGCTCGTGTACAAGCTAGGATGGACACTTGCACCTCAAACCATGGTTCCTCCTAGACATGCCTCTATGTCCAAAAGTATTGGGGCGGCTCTATGTACCCCACAAAGTGCAACACTCTCTAGAGCAAGGAAGGTGTGCCAAAGATACCCAAGAATGCCTCGTTCCCTTCCGATGGGTAATAGGCTGCCATCTGTAGCAAAAATGGTGCAACTCTTGTGAGAACAACGTTATAATAGAAAAGAGTTACTTAACCGAATAAGAACTTATAAGGGGAGGAACAATGCAAGTGTGTAATGAATGATTTATCATGATGCATGCATGTTCCATACGTCCTCACAAACTTAGGAAATTTGAAACTTCTAGCGGCATACACAGTAGCATACATACGTTCTCTCATAAATAACATAACTAGTCAGGCTACACGTTTCGCTGTTAGTGTACCTGCACAAGAATTTCATTTTAGCCCAACCCCATAATTATATCTGCAGAAATGAACATCTGGGCTCTAGGTTGCAAGCTAAATACTTCCATATATATACACCCATATATATATACTTCCGTATCAAAGGTACCTGATAGTAAATACATCCTATATATACACATAATTATGCATATATAGCCGTATCAAAGCTAACCCACAATTAAATATATTTGTATATATATGCGACATATATATACTTTAGTATCAAAGCTACCTCTCCCCTTAGACCGCACGCTCACATCTTGCGGTCATGCCACTCATCATCTTACCTTGGGCATGAAGGCATTTGATCCATATATTACCACTCAAGTGAATGGCATCCATACAATAGCATGCCATATGGACGACGAAAATAAAACCCCCATGTTAGTACTTATTTAGCCACCTAAAATCCTTAACTGGGCATAAAGGAAATGATCACTAGCACACTTTAGATTAAAATTTATATTTGAACACCTATATATATAACTATAAGTTGCCAAAAACTGGTTTTGGAAAACAAAAACCTTTGTTTTAAATACATATGTGGAAAACAATGTTAAATCTTGCCAATGACTTAGCAAAATTTGTTTTAAATACGAAGGACCTAAGACTACTTCTGAACTAGGTACAACTTGTATGAGTATTTGTTAGAGTATACACATGTGGCAAATAATGTTAAGTCTTGCCAATGATTTAACAAAATTTGTTTTAAATACACATGTACCTTTGTTAGAGTATACTCAAACAAAAACCTTTGTTTTAAATATGAAGGACCTCGGTAAATCAACATCACAACCAAGATCGCATGATTAAGTAAATACACATCGCATACACGGAGTTGCAGCGGAAATAATATTACAAATGGGTTCACAAATAATAGTACAAGTTTGGGTTTTAAAACCGATTAGTAAAAACAACATAGCTTTCAAATGATTACAATAATATAAGTTCCAAATACATTGCTAGCATATGTGACATCGTCTGACAAAAGCATATAGATAAGAACACTATATAGAGATGCCAAGCCCACTGGCAGTTAGCCACTATCTTTAGCAGGCTAAGAACTTCACCTGCAACATGGTGGGATAAACCTTGAGTACTTGAATGTACTCAGCTAGACTTACCCATCATAAACCAAAAATAAATTGACACCAAGGATCATGCAAGGCTTTATAAGTGGAGCTGGCTTGACAACATTTTGCATAAAAAACCACTAGTTGAGTATACATTTTATAATTCAATTCCAAGTTAATTGTAGTTATTCATCTCTAGATTAGCATCTAACCTGTGCCAAACATGTGATATATCATTATGTAGCATCACAATAGTAACCATAGCCGGTGTAGCATTCCCATGTCCAATATGACCATCAAATTCCATAGTGCAGTTACTATGATGCTGGGACTAGTCGAGTTTCTCACTATCCAGGAGAGACAACGATTCGAATCGGTTGCAACCAGCTGGGCAGTTATTCCTAACACAAACCCACACTTCCCCGTTGGGCTCGCGTCGGGTCACCTTTGGTACAACTCATATACACATTTCACGGGATCAATCAACGCCGCACAACTAGGGACAACCAGCTGCCAGGACGTTCAGGCCTGGCCTGCCCTTGGGCTCATGTCTAGCTCCCTGCACATCCTTACTACCATCCAGAGTGCACACTCTAATATAACGAGGCCTAGCCTGAGTTGACCTACTCGACTTCACGATCGAAATGAGTTATCTGGCCAGCGAAGTGAGAGGCATGCGTTTAATCTCGACAGAAGCGCCAACAACACTACGATCCTTAATCGACACAGATAGGATCAACATAGCCAACCCACACCATGTGCATATAAGATCCTACTCGGTCTCCACTTAGATAGCATCCCATGGTTATTTTCCATGATAGCAAATATAGCCAACCATGCTCTGGTATCCAGCTATACCTCGCAGGTGACAGGAAATCACCTGACTTCTATCGGTCTAAGCAAGGCTAAGCATATATTCGATCCCAGACCTACATAGGGTTTAAGGTGTATATATCTAGACAAGGTAGTTCTATGCATCAAGTGTTTCCAAATCAACTCTTATAGCCTAATGCATCAAACATAAAAGGACTCAAGTGATATTTTATAAAACATAGGAGGCTTAGAATGCTCCGAGGCTTGCCTAGAATCTGACACAAGTCAATTTAATTAGCTTGCACCATCTTGGTAGCATCTCTGCTCTAGGCATGCACTCCAGGGGTCCTTCCATTTCCGGGATAGGTCCACCAAACACTATCTTCGGGTAAAGCTCCAACATCATGTCCTTCGGTTCCCCGCGTGGTTCATCTAGCATACCTAAATGAGATGCAAGATGCAAGTGCATGAATGCGAAGAATGGTAACATGAGATGCATCATATAAAAGCATTCAAGACAAGTATAAGGTTATACCTCAAGACATATGCACTTAGAGAGCAAGTCATTTAACTAACTAACACTCAAGTCTAGCATAGGGATAGCAAGCATAACAAGTATGGCACACCAGTTAACTCAAGTCAAACTATCACAATCATTTAAAAATCAAGAACTAATTAAGCCTAGCATCACATAAGAACTAGGGCTACGGTGAACGACACCAACATAATTAAAGTTCTAGCAAAACATGCATCAAGATCATTTTGTGCGAACATGCCTACATGACCATTTATTAGTTACGTGCTTGACCAACATTATATAACACATTTATAAGATACCTTAGGTAGATCAATTTAACTCTAGTAGGGTCATGAGCTAAAACTAACAAGCATACAAAGCAATGCAAAGTGAAGCAAACAACTTTAGGTACATGCTCAGATTTTGGGCAGCAACACAATAGCCACTTGTTTCAACCATAACTGGAGCTATAAGCATCAAACCAAGGTGATCCTAGACTTTCTGGAAATCTTAGGAAATTGTGTACAACTTTGTTATTTACATCTAGAACTGATTCATAGGTTAACAATGTTAAAAAACACTAAGAAGCAGATCTGCACCAACTAGGACAGAAAACTGACATGAACTTCTGAAATGCATAACTAGAATTCTATTCATCCAACAAGCATGATTCTTAACTTTATGGAAATCTTATTAAGTTACCTATAACTTTCTTATTATCATCTTAAGATGATTCTACAGCTAACAAGGTTAAATAACCCAATGAAGACATCTCTGTCCAGATTTGAACAGAACCTGCCATTCCACTTTGAACAACAATAATTAGAGTTCTAGACAACCAAAAGCAGTGATCTTAGACATTTTAGAAAGCTTAGGAAAAGTACTACAACTCTACTATTATCACCCATACATGATTCCTTGTTTAATTAAGCTAAACAATACAATCATTCAGATATATTCAGAGCACGTGCAAAAGCTGACAGCAAACTTGTAAAATCTATAACTCCTAAACCAGTAGGCCTCAAATCATGAAATTTTAGGACAAGAAAGATAAGGAAATTATCTACAACTTTTGTATTCAACATATGTACAGAAAACATCATTTGCATCATGAAAATATCACCAACAAAGAAACTAGACATGCATCCATAACAGCAGAGATACAACTATATGCATTAACCATTTATGTTGTTAACAACTAACATTTTGTTGCTATATATGCAACTCCATGCAACTCCTAACTATACCCAAGCAATTAAATTACCTAGAACCAATTATTAGAAGTATTACATATCATAAACACAAGCATCTACTAACAAACTTTCATTAGCTTTTCTATATATAAAAACCTATATATTAATTATAGGTGATGTTGCAAACATCTCATTTGGATCTCCAATTTTTATGAGACATAGATGATCACGAAACAAGATTACTGTACAAATCTTACATGCTCAGGTTTTATAGATTAATCATTACAAAAAAGACAAATTGCTAATACAAGAAAACATATGAGAGCAAGATAAATCTAAAACACACTATTTTTTTGCAAACACATGGCCATATTATATGTTATTATAGTAGCACAACATCATACAAAGGTAGAGGAACAATATTTTCCATTTTTACACCTTCATAAAAATTATAACTTATTTAAAACCATTTATCAAGCACTCAATAAGTTAAATCAATAACTCAGTCACACATGCACCAATAAACCTGAAATTTTTACTACAATGCACATATGACATCAGTAACCTACCATAAAAACTTCGTAGCAATTGGAGCACCACAACTTTAGATATGAATTTATTTCTAGAAAACCCTAATTAACATGGATAAATAAAAACAACAAAAACCTTCTACTAACACATGTCATAAGATGACTCCACTGCATAGATCTACTCTCAGGAATTCCAAAAAGTCTTCATTTGCTATTTTACAATTTTTCTATGATTTATTATGATTTTCCAAAGTTTCAGCTAACTTAAAAGCAATAAAGGAGAAACACATTTGCATCGGAGACCCTGAACTTACACGAAAACAAATTCCAACGAAAAGGTCCTTTTAGGCACTATTCACATGGGACAATATCTTTGTAGTTAGGCCCTTCCCTTTCTTCCTATTTGAGAGCGAGGTCCTCGACACAAGTTAGAGCTGAGGAGGTCTACGGCGGCTCGATTTTTTGGCGAGGTGGTCGAACTCCGGCGATGAGTGATGGCAGCGCAGTGACAGGGGGCTCGCCTAGGACTCCCCTTGTAAGTTCTTATTTGGTTAAGTAACTCTTTTCTATTATAACGTTGTTCTCACGAGAGTTGCACCATTTTTACTACAGATGCAGCCTATTACTCACCAGAAGGGAATGAGGCGTTCTTGGGTATCTTTGGCACAACTGTCTTGCTCTAGAGAGTGTTACACTTTGTGGGGTACACAGAGCCGCCCCAATACTTTTGGACATAGAGGCATGTGTAGGAGGAACCATGGTTTGAGGTGCAAGTATCCATCCTAGCTTGTACACGGGCTTCACAGTACGAGGGCTGGAAAGCAGAGTCTGAGCGAAGAACTCCTTGGGAAGGCGCTCAAGTGGCAGCCTTTGAGATCTTGAGCACAATTTGTCAGTAGCATGGTGATTCACTCACCAACAATGCAGTGGGATCTATTCCTCAGGTGGATCCAGCTATGGCAGTTTGGAGGCAGCATGACCGTGTTTCTATGGTGCGGGACTATGATGAGTGGGGACAGAGCTCGAGTCCTACTATGAGTGCCATGCTTGCTATCATGCAAATGTTTTATGCCCGAGAAGACGCCCGCTATGTCTAGCAAGAGTCTTATAACATCTATGTGAACAAGCTCATGGAAGCTAGGGAAGTACAGCGAAGGCTGAAGAAGCATGTGCGTAAGCACAAGAAGATAGCTAGGGAGGCTCTTTGGGACACTGATGATGCTCATATAGTGTTGGGAGCCCTCTAGACTCAGATGGATAATGATGTTGTAGATAGGAACGCAACATAGGCTGAGACACGAGCCGCTCATGCTCAGAGGGTGTAGGCCATCCAGTAGAGGGATGAGGCAAACCATCTTGCAGAGGCTAGAGAGGAGGCTAGGATTAGGACTATGGTTCTAGCGGGGTGGCTAGAGAATGACTACCATCGGAGGGAGATGGAGTACCAGCGTCAGATTTAGGAGCACCAGAACACCATTGTGGAGCTTCAACATGATGTTCATCGCGTCAACAACATCATTAATCCTATTCCTCCCTAGTAGCCCTGGAAGAAGAAGAGGAAGATCCAGAAATGTTCATGGAAGATGATAGTTAGGAAGACGAAGAACAACTTGTGCCTATGGACAATGATGAGGCATATGCTATGTCTAGTGTTGACAGTGACCACTCTGAGGCATAACTCAGCTATAGTGCTTAGCTGGATGCGATAGCTCCTTATCTTTTTCAATCTTTTATGTAATGGACATGTGATTTAAGTTTTGATCTTTAGATGTATCGTTAATGTAATATTGGACCCTTGCATCTTGGTCCACTATGGGTCGAACTCTAATGAAATTCAAGTTTGGTTTTACTGGTAAAATGTGACATGCATGCGAACGTATTGCGAGTATGATAAGTGATCAAATTGGTGATGTCATGTTGTGAGAATGAATTATTATGCCTTTGTTTTATTGTATGAATTTAGATTCTCTCTAGTAAATTCAGTTTGGCTTGATTACACAATTCTTCTACAATTTCTTGACATCGGCCAAAAATCACTTATTGTTGCAATTTTGCAGTTGACTCGCACTCGCATTGGGGCATGTACCAGCCAAGGTGGCAATGATGGTGACCTACCACCACCACTGCCACCTTCTGTGAATGAGTTTTTTGCACAATTCTTAGGGAATGGGTGAGCAATGGAAGAAACACTAAGCCTCATTGCGCAGAATAATGCATGTGCCCGCTAGCAAAATCAGGGGCCAAAACCCAATCAATACAGTACATTCAAGGACTTTCAGGAGACTAAGCCTCCTATCTCTAAAGAGGTATAAGAACCACTCCAAGATGATGAGTGGTTGAACACTATTGAACAGAAGTTCCGTCTGTTGAGGGTCACCGAAATGATGAAGGTCGAGTATGCATCGCATTAACTGTAGGGCCCTACAGGTATCTGGTGGACTCTTTATTTGTCTGCCTTACCTGCTAGAGCAAATGTTACCTAGGAGCAATTCAAGATAGCCTTTAGGGCGCATCATATACCCTCAGGGCTGATGCGGATCAAGGTCGCTGAGTTTATGAAGCTAACACAGGGGACAAAGACTCTCACCGAGTATATGCATGCATTCAACAACTTGTTCAGATATGCACCCCTATTCATGGATACCGAAGAGAAAAGGATAGAAAGCTTCAAAAGAGGCCTTGGCACCAAGTTGATGAAAACCATGGCCAACTCTAGATGTGCTACAAATAATGAATTTGTCAGTGATGCCCTCACACAAGAGAACTAGAACAACTTTCATGCGACAGCAAAAGGCCGCAAGCGAGCCGCTAAGGTGGGTGCCTCAGGCTCATCTTAGTCAAGGGCTTCCATGGTAGCTAGGCCACAATTCTATCCCCCAGAACCTAAGTTTCGGCCTCCCTAGAAGAACACCCAGTCTAGCCGACCTTAGAAGGTATTTCGCAAGGCATTCACCATTGCCATGCCCAAGGGAAAGGTAGGGCAAGGAAGCTCAATAGCACCAAGAAACAACTAGTCATGCTTCAACTACAATCAAATAGGCCACTAGGCCAAAGAGTGCCCCTATCCTAAAAAGAGAAGTAATCAGAATCAAGGCAACCAAAAACAAGTCAATCCTAAAGCACATTTTGGGTATGTGCATTATACAGCTATGGAGGAAATCCTCATAGGAGAAGTTGTTACAACTGGTATGTTTCTTGTAAACAAACACCCCGCAATTATTTTATTTGATTCTAGAGCTTCGCATTTATTTATGAGTTAGACTTTTGCATCTAAGCACGATCATAAAATACTTGAAGTAGACAAGGGTAATATAGAATTGGCAAGATTTGAACACCTATATATACAACTATAAGTTGCCAAAAACTGATTTTAGAAAACAAAAACCTTTGTTACATATTAGCACAAGCATCATCCAGGCATTCATGAGCATGAGCATATGGAATTTCATCTTATTTTTACATATTATCACATGTGATGTTGATTATATACATGCATATGCTTGTGACAATGTGTGACCAATGCAAGAGATGGTTGTGAGGTCACAAAAACACCTTAGACACATCTAGGATGGTAAATGGAACAATGTTTGTATTCATGACATTGGCCAATTTTGCTTCTAAGTCTTAGTTTACTCAAAATGTCATTTTTCATGATGCTAGTTTGACCAAAGTTGAACAGTAGCTTAGATTGTTTGCATGGTAGTGCACCCTCAATAAAAGTTGTATCTTATCTCATGGGGATCAAACTTTATTTAAGGGTCATGAGCTAATTCAGTGGCCAACATAGTCAAAAATAGCTCCAAAGTAGCAATCAAATGTTGTTTTGGGACTTAGAAATTTTGCTAAGTCTAAAGCTGGTTTTCAGTTTCAAAGTAGCTTATCTTGGAGCATTGTAGTTTGAAAACCATCACGAATTAGACAAAACTTTCTGAAGTAAAGTTGTAGATCGCTTATAGCTCTACAATTTCTATTAATGGACTTTTTGCTAACCGAACTAGATTAGGAGTTATAGAGGTGCAAAGTAGTTCGTGAGTTTCCTGATGTATTCCTAGATGAGTTGCCTAGTTTGCCACCTGATAAGGATATGGAATTTAAGATTGAATAGGGCCATCTCAAGAATACCCTATAGGATGCCACCCAATGAGTTAGCTGAACATAAAATTTAGCTACAAGAACTTTTGGACAAAGGTCTCATTCGACCTAATCCGCTTCGCTTCAGCGAGGGCGAGAGAGTGAGAATGGGCAAGCAAAGCGGCTTCGCCTCCCTTTTCTCCCCCTGCTGGCCTGACTGGCCAGGCCAACATTGACGAATGGCCGCTAAGCGGTGCACGCGGCCTAGCAGCAGTCGGCCACGACGTGCTCGGCCGGCCGATTCAAATCGGCCGTCAGGCCGACTAACAGTGCCATTTTGCACGTCTATAACTCGTAATCCAGTTCGAGTTAGCAAAAAGTCTATTAATAGAAATTGTAGAGCTATAAGAGACCTACAACTTTGCTTCAGAAAGTTTTGTCTAATTCACGATGGTTTTCAAACTACAAAGCTCCAAAGTAGGCTACTTTGAAACTAAAAACCAGCTTTAGACTTAGCAAAATTTCTAAGTCCCTAAACATCATTTGATTGCTAATTTGGAGCTGTTTTTGACTATGTTGGGCACTGAATTAGCTCATGACCCTTAAATAAAGTTTGTTCCCCATGAGATAAGCTACAACTTTTATTAAGGGTGCACTACCATGCAAACACTCTAAGCTACTATTCAACTTTGGTCAAACTAGCATCATGAAAAAGGCATTTCAAAGTAAACCAACACTTAAAAGCAAAATTGGCCCATGTCATGAATACAAACATTGTTCCATTTACCATCCTAGATGTGTCTAAGGTGTTTTTATGACCTCAAAAACCATCCCTTGCATTGGTCACACATTGTCACAAGCATATGCATGTATATAATCAACATCACATTGATAATATGTAAGAATAAGATGAAATTCCATATGCTCATGCTCATGAATGCTTGGACGATGCTTGTGCTCATGAAATGCAAGTGCCAAATGCAATGCTTAACACTAGGGTGTTATAGCCCCTCGCCCTTATAGAAATCTCGTCCCGAGATTTGGATGACCTACCATTTTTCATAAAAGGCGGGATAAACCTCACGTAAATAATCCTCCTGTTCCCACGTGGCATCTTGTTCACCGTGGTTATTCCACACCATCTTGTAGAACTTAATGACTTTGCTCTGGGTTACTCTTTTCATTTCTTCTAGCACTCAGATTGGTTTCTCTTCATAGGTCAAATCTGATTGGAGCTTACTATTGGTGGGTTCAATCACCTCATTAGGCACGCGAAGACATTTCCTCAGCTGAGAAACATGGAAGACATTGAAGATAGCACTCATCTCTGGTGGAAGTTGAAACTTGTAGGCTACCTTTCCTTTCCATTCAATAATCTAATACGGCCCTACATATCTAGGTGCAAGCTTCTTCTTTACTCCTTATTTACGTCCACCGACGCCAAATCCAGATGCCTGTTGAGCTAACATGTTGGCCTTCAAATCCTCACGCCTTGGAATATGCTGGTTTTAAAATTCAACAAATGTATTAATAATGTTATGGCACATATCAAGACGCATGTCAAATGGTGACCCCTTTTAATCATTGAAACTTGCTAGCCACTTGCTATATCACCAGCAAGGAATCACCAAAGGTCTTAACATGTTTCACCTCCATAGAGTGCAATATTTCCAAGCCGAATAAAAGAACTTCACATTCGGCTCGAATGTTGGTGCAAATGTGCTTTTAATTGGCTTGATGTCTCAAACAACACCATTGTGAGAAATAATGACTATGCCAACACCTTGGCCCTTTTTGCAAGCCGATTAATCGAAAGAAAGCCTCCATGGGGTAGAAAATAGGTAATTGATCTCATCTCCTAAATCAATTCCATGCTCAACAATCAAATTGATGAGGATTTGACCTTTCAAAATACTCAATAACTCAAGAGCCAAATCATAGTCAATTAATGTGTATGCCCATTCACCAATCCTTCTACTAAGGATTGGCCGATGCAACATGTGCTTAATAACATCAGCCTAGCAAGCCATCACGCGTGTACTAGATCAATTAATGTTTTAATTCAGCACATGCATAATACAATGCTAAGCAAAATTTAAAGCATGGGCATACCTTGTATGAAGATCAAGAAGACATCAACCAACATGGATGATAACACATCCTTTCCTTTTGTCTTCTTGAATTAGCACAACATCGATACATCCTTTTCGGCAATAATATATAATGTGAATGGAGCTTCACTCTTAGATGCACAAAGAACTGGTGGTGTTGATAGAGAATTCTTGAGAAACGCAATTAACTTATTTATAACCGGCTTCTAAATTTTTTCCTGCATACGTCGGTTGTGGTCTAATTTCAAACCCAATGCCAATTTGCTCACATGGATTGGCCGACGCAATCCCCTGTCCAAATAGAATTTACACTACATGATGATATGGAGCCGATCATCAATCGGCTCTTGAGGAACAAAGCCTACTCTAGTGACCCAAAACCAGAAAGATCTCTCCCTAACAAGCAAATCATATCATCATGCCCCCAAGCAAAGGGGCATCGGCTGTTGCATAGGTCGATGAGTCTGCATGAACAATCTCAACTTTGTTATCCACCCACTAAATGAGGAACTAGTGCAAACTAGAAGGCATACATCGATTGCCATGAATCCATTCGCTCCCAAGAATCAAACTGTAGCTCCCTTGCACGTCTACAACAAAGAAGTCGGTGGCCAACGTTTTGCTCCCGATAGTAAGCTTCATCAAGGCAAATCCCTTAGCTGAAATAGAATTTCCTCCAACACCTTTGACCATCCTCTTGGTTTGAATCAGCGCCTCATCAGATACACCAAGCTTCTTATAAAGTGAATATGGCATTAGATTTACCATGGCTCCGTTATCCACCAACATGTTGTTGACCAGTTTGCCATTAATGAAGCCCTTCACATGCAGTTGCTTGAGGTGATTCAAGTGGTATGCTGGTTTCTGGAAAATAGCTTGACCTCTGTTGGAATTTCTTAGCACCACCTTAATACTAAGTTGTAATCCCTAACAATGATGCCAGAAATGCATTGTTTGGTAATTATTGAGAACCCTTGAAAATCTATACCATTATAGCATTTCACCCGAGAGTATACTAGGTATTGTTATTTATATTTTCCATAGGGAGGAGCCATGGGGTGGCTAGAGATATTTTCAAATATGCATACTTATGGTAGGACCATTAACTCTCATGCTATAGCAGGGGTAAGTCAAATAATAAATATATGATAAGTGTAAGGCATTGATAGTAATCTAGTGATAGAAATAGATACTCATAATGTAGTATGGCTAGACAAGAGATTAATTAAGAACAAAAGATTCCTAAGTCATTCCTTATTTACTATGTCTTTAGTACACCCAAGTATATACACTCTCATCTATAGCATAATTAACTCTGTATCTATGCATAAGGAAACCCTAATTAACGATAAGTGTAGTATGATATCTTGAGCAACGTCCTTGATGGTGATTGTGCTGCTAATCTCTAGAAAATTCTGAAGATGAGCACTAGAATCTTCATGTGCCTTTTCGCTAAATGGGGTAGCTTGCACCATGTGGATGAGGCTTGGCTTGATCTCGAACTCAAGATTGTTAGTTTCAAGTGTTGACTTATGCATTGTAGATCATTAAGGGAGGGGGGCAGGGGCTGGTATATATAGGCTGGAGCATCAATTCTGAGCCCTCGGATCAAACCGACTTGAATAAATAGCATAGATTCAATCTAGGAGGCGGTGGAGGAACCAACATCAAAGCAGAGGCTGACTAGTGGGCCCAGGAGGCTAGGTGGCTGGCCCCACCTAGCATCCTCTCGAGCCCTGCTTCGGTGGAGTGTCTTCTGGTGTCCTCTAGAACCTTATGGAGTTATTTACGCCATGGATAATCTCGATTTAATTTGATGAATTGATCCACCTTGTCGGTTTTCTGAATAAACCATGCTAAAAACACAGATTCACCAAAACTCATGGAAATTATTAGTTTAAACCCCTTAGTCTATGTTGGTGATCATTTTCATGCATGCTTTTAAGTTATATTGACAGTTTATAATGGATGGTATCTACCATCAACAACCTCCAGAAAGCTCCTCAACACTAGCAAGGACTAGATCAACAACAGCGGGATCCGAATCAACTAGAGATGCCCTAGAGGTACCTAGACCTAAAAAAGTCAGCTCAGCCGACTCTAAAGTTGGCTTAGCCAACTGGGGGTCAGCTAGGGTAGCAAGTACAGGGGTGTTGGCTCAGCTGACTTAGGAGTCGGCTTAGCCGACTGGGGAGTTGGCTCAGCCGACTAGGAACTCAGCTCAGCTGACTTTGAGCAGGCTGCTACTTCTTTCTTGATTGATTTAGGTTCAATCGGATCCTTGCTGAATATTTATTTCCCCATCTTTGTTAACCCTTCTTACTTGAACTTCTTGCAATGAGCATGCTTGAGTTTGCGCTTTTGCGTTCTTGACAAACCCGAAGGGCACCATGTCGGTTGGAAATTCTTGGGAGCTGATATGCTACTTCAGGCATCATGATCATTGGCAGCAGTGCCCCTTGATATTTTCTCCACATCAGATGGGTCTAGATTATCAATGACAATTGGTCCCTCACTTTCTTTGATTGGAGTATCCTTTTGTTAGGCCTGATTAGCAAGTTTAACCAAAACTAGCTTAATCAATCCTGTCTTGCTAGAGCTCGATTGACCATAGCTCAATTGGCTCTAAGGGACACACCATTGCTCATTGTGAGCTAAACCAGCACACATCCTCCACCAGTGAGGATTTTGACATATTAATGGGTAAGGAATCAACACTCCATCTTTATATGTGGGCTACAATTTTTGTTCACAACTAGCTTGACATATTTGGGAAATCGGTCTTGCTGATTTTTTCTGTCCACCAACATTAAAATCAGTTTGGCCGACTTTTAAAGTTGTCCTAATCGATCCTCTTTGAACAATAGTGTTAGTGGCTGATTTATGCTTGTCCACGGGAGTTTGGGCCTACCCCCCCCCCAAGCCCAGAAGATTTGATAGTGATCTTAAGGATCTACCGATTATCATTAGACTTTTCTAGCACCACCTAGTGATCTAAAACTTCCTTTCCCTTCTTCAGTTCTTTGGACTCACCGATTATCACATTTTTTCCAATAGTGGAATCAGCTTTCTTCGGCCATATCAAGATGGCTGGATTATTGATCTCTAGAGTTTCAACCATGGAAGGTGTCTTTTTGGAAGGCAAAGGATGTGCATCTTCATTATGTGTAGCTTGCATGTCCAACTTTGCCTCTTTTGATTTGCAAAACCGATTAATAAATTTTGTGAATCATTTTGGGAGGCATCACATGAAGCTTTAGGCATTGGAACTGATGAGATCCTAACATATGCATATGTTAAGCCTTAGGATCAATGGTTCCTAACCGAAGAGACCCCCGACCAACCCATCCAGGATCGCCCTGGGGCTTGGGGGCTATACCCATTGGGTATGCTCACGCGCACCCTCAAACCAAGAAACTCGACCAAGCTTGAGCTCACTGTGGTCTATGCTAGGGCTCGGGGCTCGCTAAAGCCTTAGGCTCCTGATGAACGGGAAGCCTGAGCCCGATCACTGGCTCCTGCCAGGCATACAATGCTAGTCTTGGCCTAGGCACAAGAAGACACGCCCCGAGCCATTGAGGCTCGGTGGCTCCCTGACACTGCACTTTGGGCATGGCACTGCCAACTGCTCCCTCGATAGGGTCATGCAAGGGCTTCGAAGGCTTCTGGGCCTGCATGTCATCCCCTCAAGCTGACCTCCCTTGCCACCAAGAAGACTCCAGAAGGTGCGCCTAGGGGAGGCCGGTCCAAGCCAACACAGCCTGACATTGAGTGTGTTAGTACAGGCCAGCCGGACGATGGCCAAGCCTTCTTTGGCTCCATGACACTGCCATGGTCCATAGAGTGCCGCTGCAAGACCCTCCTAGACTTCGGCGCATGTAGACCATAGGCTCAACCCCCAAACTTCCATGTACCTAACCTATCTTGATATATATAAGGGATAAGGTTGGATCCTAGAGGCGGGGGGACGATCCATGACAGATCATTCCATTCCTCATCGATCCGCTCCTACTCGGCACCGCGAGTAGGGCAACCAAGAGAGGGGCACCGAGAGCTCCTCCACCGCACCCATCGTCTTGCTCCTCTCTGACGAGGGGAAGGCTCCACCGGCACTAAGGCAACCTTAGGAATAGCACCGAGCTAACCCCCTATCAAATCACTCTCTTCCTCCTGAACACTCTATTGGAAACCCCTAATTTTGGGTGCTCTTGAGTATAAGGATCATCAACTACTAGACATAGGGCATCGATCGGTCTAAGCCAGGAGAAACCGTTGCATCCTCTCTCTGTGGTTCTTGTGTTCTTGACTCCAGTTGAGCCACCAGAGACACATACTCTAACACCAACTCGAATAACAATGCTTGCCACGGTTCTGACCCCACGATAGGAACTGATGAGATCCTAACATATGGGTTTGTTAAGCCTTGGGTCTAGACAGCGACACCAAGAGCTCCTCCACCATATCTCATCGTCTTCCTCCTCTCTGACAAGCGAAAGGCTCCACCAGCGGTGAGGCAACCTTAGTATTAGCACTGAGCTAACCCCTACCAAATCTCTCTACAAACCCTAGTGTAACCCCCTGATTTTGGGTCCTTTTGAGTATAATGATCATAAGCTGCTAGACATAGGGCACTGATTGTCCCAAACCAGGATAAACCATTATGTCATCTCTGTGATTCTTGTATTTGTGAGTCCACCCAAGCCATCGGAGACCCGTACTATGACACCAACTCAAAAAATAATGCTTGCTGTGGTTTCGACCCTGTGATAGTTGGCGTGCCAGGTAATGGGTAGCGTCAAGTGCGATTTAGGCTCTATGGTGGCCGGAGCCACCTGCCTCATCGTCAGAGCAAGCGGCACCACCCTAGATGATGGTGTCTGCTTCCTCAGTGAGTTCTCTGTCATGACCGGCACCTTTGCTCTGGTCCAGGTCCTCCACTTTAGGAGCCTGGCCTACATCATCGACTGCTATGGCTAGCTTCGTCGACTCCATAGGGTTGTGCCTCCACTAGGGCTTCTAGGAGCAAATCTTGGGGTCCTAGTCTGGTGAACCCAGCATGGATCTATCATGAGCCAGGGGCCGTGGGAGCCACCACTTGTGTCCAAGGTGGGTGATGTCCAATTTACTAGGCATCCGCTGGGGGGCACTGCATCTCCATTAGGATGCCATGGATAGGTGCTCCCCCCAACATGATAAGATGGATGGCAGGGGAACATGCTGCCAACATGACATGACTCTGCACCATGGTCTTTGGAGGAGGACTGACTTGGGTGCCCCCATAGCCTTCTAGGGGTATGCTACGTAGGGTCAATCTGGTTAGCAGGGTGCCTCATCACCTTCGATCACCAAGACTTCCCCTGCACATCCCTAGCCTAGGCTATTTCACACTCATCATCAACCCCATCGTCGAATGGGCGTGCCTCATGAAGGTACTGACAGATGGTAGGAGCAGCCTCAACATTCTCTACACCAACACCCTCGATTGCATGGGGATATCGAGGAAGGACCACTGTCCTAGCGGGGCTCCCTTCTTTGGGATCATCTGCAGAGTCCAGGCCACTCCTCTCGGGAGCATTTGGCTCCCCATCATGTTTGGGATCCCGCCAACTTCCGGAAGGAGGCTCTTGACTTCGAGGTGGTTGATTTCGCTAGTCCTTACCATGCTTTGTTGGGACAGCCATGTTACGCGAAGTTCATGGCTGTCCCACACTATGGGTGCCTAAAGATCAAGATGCCTAGCCCATGAGGGGTCATCATGGTCACCACATCCACGGCCAAGGCATACCACTAAGAGCATAAGGGCACTGCCCTTGCTGTGGCCGACATTGACACTACTGATTTTGCCTAAATCCAACGCTAGGCGGTACTGTTTACTGTAGCACCGCAAAAAAACACTGCGCAACTAGTTTAGTACCATACTGGAAACTGAGGAATCACCGGATCGACTTAAATACCAGGGCCAGGGACGCGTAGTAACCTTCGGTTAACCGTTTTGAACGAAGCAAGGATGAAAGTTCAAGCGGGTTGCTACGTGGGTGAGACCACTCCTCGGAAGAGTGGGCCTGGGCCATGTATGTCGAGACTGGTTGTTACATTTGGTATCAGAGCCGACTCTCAAGGTTTCAAGGGCACATGGGGACAACTGCGCGGGGATGTTGTATGCATGTGCGTGGACCCGTCGTGGACACGGCATGGCATGCACATGTACCGGCACGGGGCCACACAAACGTGTTGAAGAGAGGTGGATCCTGGGAATAAATGTCCCAAAAGGGTAAGCTGATCTGGCATTCGACAGGGACGTCGAATCCTTACGGGGGTGATTGTAACATCCTAATGGGCCAAAGTGGGCCCAATCCAATCCAGTCATGGGGCGGTGGTACTGTAGCAGAGAAATGAGCAGATACTACAGCATCCGGGCTCCGGGCACTGTAGACCGAGTACTGTTCACCCAAAAATGGGCCGACCAAATTCGGGGGTACTGTTCACTTTTACTATGGCGCCGCGAAAAAACACTGCACAACCAGTTTAGTACCATACTGGAAACTGAGGAATCGCCGGATCGACTTAAATACTAGGGCCAGGGACGCGTAGTAACCTTCGGTTAACCATTTTGAACGAAGCGAGGACGAAAGTTCAAGCGGGTTGCTACGCGGGTGGGACCACTCCTCGGAAGAGTGGGCCTAGGCCATGTATGTCGGGACTGGTTGTTACACAAATAATGACTCCATATCTTCAATGTGTGAACAATTGCTGCAAGCTCCAAATCATGTGTAGAATAGTTGACTTCATGATTTTGTAATTGTCTAGATGCATAGGCAATAACTCGACCTTCTTGCATGAGCACACACTCCAAACCTATACCCGATGCATCACAGAACACATCAAAAGGCTTTTCAATGTTGGGTTGTGCTAAAATAGGAGCTGTAGTTAGCAAAGTCTATAGGGTGTGAAAAGCTGCTTCACACTCTGGAGTCCAATTAAACTTCTTATCCTTCTGGAGTAGTCTGGTCATGGGTTTTGCTATCTTGGAAAAGTCAGGAATGAAACGACGATAGTAACTTGCTAGCCCTAGAAAACTCTAAACTTCATGAACCAAAGTCGGGGCCTTCTAATCCATGATCTCTTGTACTTTAGATGGGTCTATAGAAATTCCATCATTAGATAAGATGTGACCTAAGAAAGGTAATTTACTCAACCAGAATTCACATTTGCTATTGGCATATAATTTATGCTCCCTCAATCTAGATAAGACGATCCTTAGATGCTCTGCGTCATTCTTCGATTAAATCAGGATGTCATCGATAAACACGACCACGAACTTGTCGAGCTTGGGAATGAATACCGAATTCATCAAATATATGAAGTAGGCAGGAGCATTTGTCAGTCCAAAAGACATGACCAAATACTCATACAAGTTGTACCTAGTGGAGGAAGTTGTTTTAGGTACATCCTCTAGCCTAATTTTAATCTGATGATAGCCAGACCTCAAGTCAATCTTAGAGAATACCTTTGCTTTTGCTAGTTGATCGAATAAGATATCGATATGAGGCAAAGGATACTTGTTCTTAATGGTCACAGCATTAAGCAGCCTATAATCCACACACATTCTCAAGGACTTGTCCTTCTTATTTACAAATAAAGTTGGACATCTCCATGGGGATGAACTAGGTTGAATGAGACCTTTGTCCAAAAGTTCTTGTAACTGGATTTTAAGTTCGGCTAACTCATTTGGTGGCATCCTATTGGGTCTTCTTGAGATAGGTGTCGTACCTGGCACTAACTCAATCTTAAATTCCACATCCCTATCAGGCGATAAACCCGGCAATTCATCTAGAAATACATTAGGAAATTCGCAAACCACTGGAATATCATAGAGGGTAGTGGCTTGGATAGCACAAGACAAGTTTTGGAGATCAAACCTTCTAGGAAGTAGCACTAGAAAAACATCCTTCCCCTTAGGTTCCCTCAACATGATTGTTCGAGTGGATGTATCTATGAGAACTCCATGGTCACTCATCCAACTCATGCCTAAGATCACATCTATGGCTAATCTGGGTAATACTATTAGACCCATTATGTACTCCTTCTCTTGTATTGAGATGAGCACATCTCTGACTATTTGATTTGTAGAGATAGTAGCCCCAGCTAAACTTATACTATAACCACCCTTGTTTACCTCAATTATTTTCTGATCATACTTAGATGCAAATGCTTGGCTCATAAATGAATGAGAAGCTCTAGAATCAAATAAAACAATGGTGAGATGTTTGTTAACAAGAAACATACTGGTGATGACAACTTCTCCTGCAGGGATTTCTTCAACAGCTATGTAATGCACGTATCCAGGACGTGCTTTAGGATTTGCCTGTTTATGATTACCTTGGTTTGATTGCTATTCTTCTTTGAATGGGGACACTCCTTGGACCAATGGCCTAGCTGATTGCAGTTGAAGCATGGCTGGTTGTTCCTTAGTCCAGCTGAGCTTCCTTGCCCTCCATCTCCCTTGGGTAGGGCAATGGTGAACACCCTACGGAATGTCTTCTAGGGGCGATTGGCCTGAGCTTTTTGTAGAGGAGGCCTAAACTTAGGCGCTAGTGAACAAAACTGTGTTCTAGCCGCCACTAGAGCTCTAGACTAGGAAGATGCTGAGGCGCCTGCCTTAACTGCCTTTTGTGGCCCTTTGCTACTGCATGCAAATTGTTCTAATTCTCCTAGGTTAAGCCATCATTGACAAACTCATTATAGGTGGCACACCTTGAGTTGGCCATAGTCTTCATTAGTTTGGTACCAAGGCCTCTCTTGAAGATTTCTATCTTTATTTCCTCCATATCGACAAACCCTGGGGCATATCGGGACAAATTATTGAAGGCATGCATGTACTCGGTAAGGGTCTTGGTCCCTTGTGTGAGTCTCATGAACTCGGTTGCTTTCATTCACATCTGCCCCGGGGGAATGTGATGTCCCCTAAAGGCTAACTTGAACTGCTTCCATGTGACCTGTGAGTGGTAGGTAGAGAGGACAGTAAATGGTTCCACCATATCGCTACTAGTCCCTGCAGTTGGTGGCATGCATACTCGGCCTTCAGATACTCAGTAACCCTCAATAGACAGAAATTGTGCTTTTGTTTTGTGCTGCTTCTACTAGGGCTGCACGGTTGTTTGCTTAGATTCGCTGGCATGTAGCTATGAGCGCCTTGGCACAAGCGGCCTCCTGCTACTCCCATAGTCCTGCTAGCACTGTCTGATCGTCAGCTCTTGCCTCTTGGGCAGTAGCTCTCTGCTGATCAGCTTGTTCCATCTGTGTGTGGAGATTTCCCAATGCTACATATGCCTGATCAGTTTCCCATCAAGCCTCACTTGTTGCGTTTTTGTGCGTGCACACATGCTTCCTCAACTTATGCTATGCAGCTTTGTGGGGGTATTAACCCCTATACCCTTACGGCTAGGCTTGGGCCGGCCCGGATCAGTGGGTCCAGTCCACCAAAATACGACGCGCGGCCCGGCCAACCTGATCAGAGTCCTGCGCAAGGAGTCAAGGCAGATTTGGCGATCAAGCAAGATCCTGGTCGGTTAGAATAGGAATCCTTATCTGGCCACATATGGCAATTGTAACTGGCTAGGATTAGTTTCTAGATCTGTAACCCTGCCTCCCGGACTATATAAGGCAGGCAGGGGACCCCTCTAAAAAACATCTCTCATTGACATACAGCAATACAAATCAGACGCAGGACGTAGGTATTACGCCTTCTTGGCGGCCAAACCTAGATAAAACCTCGTGTTTGTCTTGCATCACCATCTTGTTTGTGGCCTGCGCATCTGTCTGCCGACAATCTACTACCTTGGGCATACCCCTAGGTAGACTGCCGACCATATTTCGTCGACAGTGGCACGCCAGGTAGGGGGTGTGCATACTGCTCTCCAAGCGAACAAGATGGTCATCATCTCTGGCTCCATGGCTACACCAAACGGCCTCATGTTCACCATTGGCCAGATCACCTGGACCACCGGCTCCGACGACTTCATCGCCATGACCCCAGAGGAGGCATGGATTCAGTCTGCGCCGACCACTGCTTCACCTGCATCGGCTACGGCTCCTACCACAATGAATACGGCTCCGACCACGATGGATCTAGCTCTGACCATAGTACATCTGGCTCCGACCATGCCTGCATCATCTTCAGCCACGCCGACAACTCGTCATCCGCTTCCCCGCTACAAAGGGAAGCAGATCGACAACACCGACCTGCTCGACTCCATCGATCGGGTCAGCACCAAACTCGCTGAAACCCTAGCTCTGGTAAGTATGATTCAAAGTCAACCTAATGAGTAGGTAACCGCTCCCCACAACAGATCTACCCGACCAGCTCAGACCAGTCATCCTGCATGACTTGGTACAGATCTCGTGGTCATATCTACTCCTGAAGGGCGCTCCGCTCGTCGCCAGCCAGCCTTCACGATGGGTCTCCGGCTCTCCAAGTACGAAGCCTCGACGGAGAACCACCAGGTCTAGCCCTATGGCCTGCGAAACGCTGCCTCTAGCTATGCGTATGACCTACAATGCCGCTTGGATCTATGTTTTATGCACCGACCTCGGCCGAAGCCACACAACTTCATCAACATGGTCCGGATTGAAGATTATCAAGAAGGATCCGTCCACACAGTCCAAGAGGGCGACTCTAGCTCCTCGTCTGGCATCGCATCTAATGCATCTGTCCACACCGAGCTTCAGTATCATGAAGATGAAGGCATCAAATATGATCTGGATATCCCAGACCATGCCCCAGGGTTCTCACAATTCCCGTCTTTCCCGCCAAGACGAGGGGATTTGATCCATGTTGTCAGTAATGACGAACCGCCAACAGTTAGCGAAACAGAATAAGAAAGGACTGCACACGAAGCACACAATATTGACCGGTTTAATCGCCGACAAATCAAAGCCGAAGCAGACCAGGAGGCACAACACATAAGGGTCCAACCACGCGACCTCAACAATGCTTTCGATAGGGTGGGGGACAAACAGGTCTTCAGGACTCCAAGCGCCAACGTAGCCATCGCCATGGCGACAATGCAACGGCTACCCAACACCCCGGAAACCCAAGCAGTTCGCGATGAAATACAAGCCTATCTAACGGCTGCTATGGCCCGGACCACAAAGATTGTAAATCAAGCCCGAGCTCCATCCGTCTCGGTCGAGTCAAGCCACAGCCGCCAGCACCCAAGTCGCTCACAGCCACTCAACCAACGTGGCTCGCGCAACAACGACCCATCAGACAACCATCAAGGCAGAAACGGTGGCCATGATGGTGGCCAGGATGACAACCGTCGTCGGGACGACAACCGCCACGACATCTAGGACGATAACCGCTGAGACAACCACGACAATCGCCGCGATAACCATGGTCGCAGGGCTAATCCAGATGGCAATCGAGATCGCTATGATGGCAATAACGATCTCCGCCATTACCTCAGTGGACGTGATCTGCGCGCTTGCATCAACTAGAGAGCCGATGATCGAGCATCCCACGAAAGTTGTCGCCGTATGGAATATGACACTACCCATGGCCCGCCGGGTTTGAAGCAGTTTACTCCACACCTTCACCAAGTCATATGGCCCAAGAATTTCAAGCTCGAGAAACTTCAGAAGTTCGACAGCAAGGAAAACCCCGAATTATGGGTCATGCTCTATGAAACTGCGTGCAGATCAGCCATGGCTGACGAGCACATCATGTCTAACTATTTCCCAGTCGTTGTTGGCCATGTAGGTCACCAATGGCTGGTCAGCTTGCCGGCGAACTACTTTGACTCTTGGCAGGAGCTCAAGCAAGCCTTCATCGACAACTTCATTGCTACTTGTGAACAACCAGGCAACAAATATGATCTATAACGGATTCGAGATTGAAAATATGAGCCACTGCGCGAGTACGTCCGGCGTTTCTCGAAGATGCGCATCAAGGTCCCATCAATCTCCGACAACAAGGCAATCGAGGCTTTCATCACTGGCCTCCACTTCCACGATGCCCTAAGGGACAAGCTCCTCCGCAAGAGACCTGAATCGGTCACAGCACTCCTGGCCACCGCTAAGAAATATGCGGACGCCGACGATGCTAAAAAGATAATTATTGAAGAAGCAGCAAGGGTTCCACGCTCCGACCACCCCCCACACCGCGACGACTACTGCGGCAACCATGGTCGGAACGACAATTTTGACCGCCGCAACCAGCACAACGACTCCTGCGACCACCGCGACCAACGTAATCAGCGGCGTAATCGCCATGACGATTACAGGAGCAAGCATGCTCGGGAAGACGACGGCGAGGTCAACACCGTTAAAAAGGGTGGCGGACGTCGTAACTACGAAGACGACTACGCCAAAGCATTGAAAGGGCCCTGCCAGCTCCATCCTAAGTCAAACCATACCATGGAGAATTGCCGCATTCTCAAGTCTATCTACACGCGTCAACAAGCTCCGGATACGTCCGACAAGCCTAACGACGCAGGGGAACAGTGCAATGAGGATAACGACGACGACGATGCAGACCCTTGTCACAAGTACGTCAAGCCAACCGATCGCATGCACACTATCATCGAAGGCAAAGTGTCCATCGAGACCAAACGAGAACGCAAGCTGCTCGCCCGTGCTTGCTTGAATGTGGCCAACACCGACAACCTCCTCACCGATCCATGACTCCCTCTGTGGTCTCACCGTGAAATCTCCTTCAGCAGAAAGGACCAATGGGCCGCAATACCTGAGCCAGGGCATTTTCCCCTGGTCCTCGATCCTTGTATCAACAAGGTTTAGTTCGATAGAGTACTGATCGACGGCGGCAGCTCCATCGACATACTGTTCAAAAATAGTCTGCCCACCCTGAAAATAGCCCAAGCGGACCTCAAGCCATACGAGGCATAGTTCTGGGGTGTTCTCCCTGGACAGAGCTCTACACCTCTCGGGCAGATCACATTACCTGTGCAATTTGGGACTCCAGACCACTTCCGCACCGACTACATCAACTTCGTGGTCGCTGACTTCGATGGTACCTAACATGCTATTCTTGGTCGACCGTCGCTCACCAAGTTCATGGCCATACCTCATTATAGGTATCTGGTGCTCAAGATGCCTACCGAGAAAGGAGTTCTAACCCTCCGAGGCAACATGTACGCAGCTTATACCTACGAAGACGATAGTTTCAAAATAGCAGAGGCTTACGACCTCTCTATTCGCATGGCCGAAACCATGCTCGACGCCAAGAAGACATCGACCGACCACCTAGAGATCCCGGAGCTCGAGGCTCCACGCAAGAACATCAAGTCCAAGGAGCACAAGGTGATCCAGCTGGTCGATGGTGATCCCAGCAAAACGGCCCTTATCGGGGACAACCTGGATCCCAAATAGGAAGACGCACTCGTCAGGTTCTTGAGGAGCAACGTGGATGTGTTCGCATGGAAACCTGCTGACATGCCCGGTGTACCTCGAAATTTGATCGAGCACTCCTTGAATGTCAATGGCAAGGCCAAACCTATCATGCAGAAGCTACGACGGTTCACTCGCGACAAAAAGGAGGTGATTAGGGTAGAAGTTACACGGCTTTTGGCAGCCGGATTTATCAAAGAAGTGTATCATCCAGAGTGGTTAGCCAACCCGGTTCTTGTACGAAAAAAGAATAATGAATGGAGAATGTGCGTTGATTACACTGATCTCAACAAACACTGCCCTAAGGACCCCTTCGGCTTACCTCGCATAGACGAGGTCATAGATTCAACCGCCGGTTGCGAGCTGCTTTCCTTTCTCGATTGCTACTCTGGTTATCACCAGATCGCTCTCAAAAAGGATGACCAGATCAAGACATCTTTTATCATGCCCTTCGGCGCCTACTGCTACACGACCATGTCGTTCGGGCTCAAGAACGCCAGGGCTACCTACCAAAGCGCTATACAAGCTTGCCTCAAAGACGAGATAAAAGATGACCTCGTCGAGGCTTATGTTGATGATATAGTTGTCAAAACCAAGGAAGCACATACCCTTGTTGACAACCTGGAACGCACCTTTGCAGCCCTTAACACATTCCGGTGGAAGTTAAACCCAAAGAAGTGCATCTTTGGTGTTCCTTCTGGCATACTACTCGGCAACATCGTCAGTCACGACGGCATACGCCCTAACCCGGAGAAAGTAAAAGCTATCTTGGACATGAAGCCGCCCAAAAAGGTGAAGGATGTTCAGAAGCTTACCGGATGCATGGCCGCCCTCAGCCATTTCATATCAAGATTAGGCGAAAAAGGATTACCGTTCTTTAAACTACTCAAAAGCATCCGAAAAATTTGAGTGGTCGGAGGAAGCAGACGCTGCCTTCACACAGCTGAAACAATACCTTATGTCACCTCCGGTCCTCACTACTCCAAGAGAAGACGAAATACTCCTGCTTTACATTGCGGCTACTAATCGAGTGGTCTCCACGGCCATGGTGGTCGAGCGAGACGAGCCCGGCCACGTTTACAAGGTACAGCGACCAATCTATTTCATCAGTGAGGTACTCAATGAGTCCAAGACCAGGTACCCACAGATTCAGAAGTTGATCTACGCCATACTGATAACATCCCGAAAGTTGAAACACTACTTCAACGGATATCGTGTGGTGGTCATGACTGAATACCCTCTGCGAGACATCATTAGCAACAAGGATGCGAATGGGCGCATCGTCAAATGGGCAATGGAGCTATGCCCCTTTTCCTTGGAGTTTGCAAGCCACACTACAATCAAGTCTCAAGCACTCATCGATTTCATCATCGAGTGGACAGACTTAAGCACGCCTGCCTCTCCCAGATCCAATGAGTATTGGACGATGTACTTCGACGGCTCTCTCAACATTGACGGTGCGGGAGCAGGAGTCCTTTTCGTGTCACCATCCAAGGAGCAGCTCCAGTACGTCCTCAGGATTTACTTCCCAGCATCTAATAATGACACCGAGTACAAAGCATGCCTACATGGTTTGCGCATTGCGGTTGAGCTTGGCGTTAAACATCTCTACATCTACAGAGACTTTGCTCTAGTCATCAACCAACTCAACAAGGACTGGGACACAACCAGCAAAAAGATGGATGCATACTGCAAATTGATCAGAAAGCTAGAAGGCAGGTTCTATGGCATCGAGTACATACACGTGGTCCGGGACAAGAATCAAGCAGCGGATGCACTGTCAAAGCTAGAGTCATCCCGAGCAAAAATCCCACATGGCGTATTCATCCAAGACCTACTCATGCCTTCCATCAAAGAGGAAGATTCCACGGCAGACAAGCCTCTAGACCAGCAATTGGTGGCTACGGTTCTGGCGTCAAGCACCGCCGAGCCCCCTCCGACCACTCATGAGCCCGACTGGAGAATACCTTTCATCAAGTACCTAACAGATGGTAGCGGTTACACTGATTAGATAGAAAATGAGCGCCTGATGCGTCGCAGTAAGCAGTACCTGCTCGTCGATGGCAAGCTATGGCGCAAGAACGCAAAGGAGGAAATTTTGATGAAGTGTATGACCTAGGAGAATGGCGAACATCTCCTGGACCAAATCCACTCTAGCTCCTACGGCAACCACGCGGCCTCAAGAACGCTGGTCGGTAAGGCTTTCCAAGCAGGGTTCTATTGGCCGTCAGCAGTAGCCGACGCAGAGAAGCTAGTCCGCCACTATGAGGGTTGTCAGTTCTTTGCCAAGAGAATCCACGTACCAGCACATGAAATACAGACAATACCAGCCTCCTAGCCCTTCGTATGCTGGGGACTAGATATGATCGGGCCCTTCAAACCGGCTCCAGGGAAATTTACATGCGTCTTTGTGCTGATCGACAAATTTTCTAAGTGGATAGAATACATGCCTTTGGTACAGGCATCCTCAGAAAAGGCTATCACATTCCTCGACCAGGTCATCCATCATTTCGGCATACCCAACAGCATCATCACTGATCTGGGTACTCAGTTCACCGAGAACGCTTTTTGGGACTTCTGCGATGAAAGGAGCATAGTAGTAAAATGCGTCTCGGTGGCGCACCCTAGAGCTAATGGACAAGTCGAGCGGGCAAATGGCATGATCTTGGACGCATTGAAGAAGAGGATGTATAGAGAAAATGACAAAGCTCCCGGAAGATGGCTCAAAGAGTTACCAGCCATGGTCTGGGGCCTCAGAACTCAGCCCAGTCATAACACCGGCGTCTCGCCATACTTTATGGTTTACGGCGCTGAGACAGTCCTCCCTGCAGATATAGCTTTCAGATCAGCACGGGTAGAGAACTTCGATGAAGGCAAGGTCAATGAAGTACGGGAGCTAGAAGTGAATAGCGCAGAAGAGAAGCGGCTCGATTCTTGTGTACGTACGGCCAAATACCTTGATGTTTTGCACAGGTACTACAACAAGAACATTAAAGAGAGGTTCTTTGTGGTCGGGGACTTAGTCCTGAAGTGGAAGACGAACTAGGCTGGTGTCCATAAACTCACAACCCCATGGGAGGGGCCCTTCATGATCAAGGAAGTCACATGACCAACGTCTTATAGGGTAGCTCACCTGGACGGTACGGACGTACCAAACTCGTGGCACATCGACAAGCTTAGACGTTTCTATGCTTAACTATTGAGATATGTACTCCTCTTGTACTTTCAATTTACTTCAATAAAGCTATTATGATTTCTCTGACCACTCTAATGTGTCACTTCGAATGTTATGGTTATTCTAACTTAGCCAGTAAAAGCCGACCACCACTCCTATGGTTTTCAAAGCAGGCCCAGTCTCTGGTTCCTCCCAACATGTGCATGGGATCCGCTCTCTACGTTACGGGTGATCAGCAGGTCCCCCTTGGTTTGACTTGTTCATGTCTACGTGTGCAAAGGTCACGCACCTCACACTCCGACCACATGGCAAACTAGGGCCGCACAAATTTTTTGGGATGATGCGTCGAGCAAAATGGTACAACTAAACAGAATGTTAACATGTTCTCACTTAGTTACACCAACATGAATCTCAAGCTTAAAATACATTTTATACAAAGCAAACAAGCTTATGATGATATATAGTTACGTTATTACAAGCTTGCCTGAAGAGGCCCAAGTTTACAATAACACAACTATGTCCTCCTTCTACAGCTCTAAGCCTATTACATTGGCTGGTTGGGGCACGCGGCACCTACTGCTCGCTGCTTCCGATATCCTACTCGAGTCTCGGGGACTCTTGTGCTGGTCAAGCTAAAGGGGATGGCCCTGCCGATGCCTGGCTGG
Source organism: Miscanthus floridulus (assembly GCF_019320115.1). Taxonomy (NCBI): domain Eukaryota; kingdom Viridiplantae; phylum Streptophyta; class Magnoliopsida; order Poales; family Poaceae; genus Miscanthus; species Miscanthus floridulus. The sequence goes on from NC_089587.1 coordinate 127,819,816, forward strand.
TTGAGACTGCAGGCTTCATCGGTTGGCTTGCAACTGATGGCGTTCCCAGCTGACTTGTCGATGGTGTACCCTATACAGGTGCTGTCCTGCCTCCACACAGGTTAATATCGCCAATTCTCTTTGACGACAGGTCCAGCTAGGCCATCTGAAGCTCCTCAGCCTTGTCTGGGTCTACCTCCTTCGGGTATCCAGCCTCTAGGTGCTTAAGATCGATCAGGGGGTAGTGGGCACGCACCATGCTTAGCACATGGGCACCCGTGTACTCACCTGCCTCCTTCACAAACTCTTGGAACCATCCCCATGCCTTTCTACATCTCTCGACTAGTCCGAGCTAGGGCGTCCTTGGCTCTTCCTCTGTGAGCGTCGGGTCGATAAGGTCGAGGACGGGCAAAATGCCAGTTGCCACTTCCTGGCACCGGTTCTTCCATGTGTCCCGATCCTCGGTGGTCTCTAGGCATCGTGCCTTCTAGCCGTCACGATCTTTCATCATGGCTTCTAGATGTTTCTTGGCATTGACTTTTAAAACTGCAAACCGTACAAGACATCAAAATGTAACGACACGACAAGATAAGGTGGGCAACAGAATGAGAAAGGTGGTCTGGAATACTTACTTTTCAGTTCCTCCTTCATCTTGGTTGTGCGGTCCTAGAGTTGAGACTGGTTGCGCGCCAGTTTCTCGTTGTCCTCCCTCAGGCGACCACACTCGGCGGTCACACGGCTATTCTCCTCTTGGAGGCGGGTTACTTCGGCTTGTAAGCCTACATTACAGCTGTCACTACCAACAATGCAATAATACATGTCATGCACTTGCTATGATGAAATGAAAACTTACTTGTTTTTTCCTGCTCTTTGTTACTGAGCTGGCCGACCAGGTTCTGGTTTTGTGCCTCTTGCTCTGTCCTCTCCTGGTCGGCGGCTTCAAGTTGGCGGCGTAAGCGTTCCACCTCGGGCGCCAGTTCTCTATTGTTGGCTGTGATTCCCTCAATCTGGTCGAAGCACCTCTTTCGGTACTTTGCGGTCTTCATCAAGTCCTGCATATAAACAAGATAAGTTAGACAGTTCGACTACATAGCAGGGTCAAGTGGTCAAGCCAAACATACCTGAACTTCTGTCACCAGACGTTTTGCCGCTCGTTCAACTTTTAGGGTCTCTTCGACCTTTGGGATTTCCTCATGCATAACCCACTCGTCGTTCCGCCAGCGTGACACATATACATATTGTCGCTTGTCTTGGGGGTGGCCCAGGATCTCTTCTACTTTGTCCTCTTCGGCCTCTTGTTTAGGGGGCAGCGCTGGTCTGGAGCCTGTAGTCTCTACGACCACTATGGCTTTCCCACAAGCCGTAGCATCGGCAAGCGTGCTCTGTGCCAACTCCGGTTGCTGCTCCTTGGCTTGGTCTGGTTCCCTTGGCGCCAAGGTATCTGCCTCAGTAGGGTTAGTGCTCGGAGCACTTGTACTTGGCTCGGCTCTCTTCTCGACTAGCTACTCGGGGACTGTCGTCTGGCCGCTCATCTGCTGAGGTTCCGGTGGAATTTCTTCTATAGGTTCCTCCATAGCCGGCTGCTGAGCAGTTCTTTCCGCCAGTACTAGCGAAGCCGTGCCACACCGGGCTAGCTAGTCAGGATTTTCGGTGGACGCCGACCTAATATACCAAAGAAAAGTTTAGAAGACAATAGTATTCAATGCAAATTATAAGCTTACATCAAGGTTACAGATACTTACAGCTTGGAAGCATGGAATGACGTGGCAAAAGAGCGTCTCTTCGACCACGCCTGCTCCACATGCTCGGTGGGTTCCACTGGGTCTTTTTCCATGACCGGTACCGGCGCCGGGGTTTGGTGCTCGACGCTTCCTCTGCTTGTCCTCTGTGTTGCAGTGGTCAGTGATGCGATCACTGCTGGCACAGAGGAGCCACCCTGCTCTATCGACTCCATTTGTCTCCTCCTCTTTCGAGGGATGAGTCGGAAGATGTCCGCATCCTCTGTTTCATCATCAGAAAGGGGGAAGATGGCCTGACGACGTTTGTTGGCCACCGGCCGCTTGCTAGTAGCCCTGGCCATTGCCTCCTCCCCAACCCCGAGTACCGTCCAGTCGACGTCTTTGGTCCTGGCACTGGTCTGGGCGGTTGGGCTGGCAACTTGCGGCCAGACACGAACACTACTGCCCGGTCACGACCATTGCTCTGGGAAACATAAAGGCGACAACATAGTCAAGTTTTGTTACAACATAACTCTGTAGGTACAAGGAAGTATCAATTACCTTTGGGGGAGGTCGGGCCAGCTTGAAGGCGTGCTCGATGTCGCTTAACCTGACATAATTGGGATTAGCTAAGTTGAATAGCTCCCCAATCCTGGCCTTGACTTCAATCTTGTCAAGCGCCTCTTTCCTAGTCCTCGTTGGATCTGCGCTCCCCTGGTATTCGTATCTAGGATGCACCGTCTTCTGGCAGGGCTAGATCCTTCGGCTGATGAAGTTCCCGACCATGCTTGGACCGTCTAGCTTTCCCCATGGGATCATCCTGAGCAGTTCTACGATTTGATCCAAGTTCTCGGGCTTCTCCGACCAGCTGTTCTTCTTCTCCAGAATCAACCCCACATCGCATAGGGTGATCGTGTTCAGCTCTTCGCGGATGTAGAACCACTTCTTGTACCATTCGTCTAGTGAGGTGTTCTAGGGGCAGTGCAAGTACTAGGCCTTCATACCATCATGAAGATTGAGGTATACGCCTCCGACTGTCTTCGAGCCGCCGCTCCCTTTCTTCCACAGACAGAACAGATGGCAAAAGAGGTTGAAATGGGGCTAGAAGCCACCATAGGCTTCGCAAAGATGGATGAAGGTGGAGACAAGAAGAATCGAGTTGGGATGCAGATTGCAAATCCCAATCTCGTAATACAAGCAGAGCCCTTGAAGGAAAGGGTGAACTGGAACCCCAAAACCCTGCTTGAAGAAATCCTCGAAAACCACAATCTCACCTGGTTGTGGATCGGGGAAGCTTTCTCCTTCTGGCGCATGCCATCCCACGAGTGCCTTGTTGTGGAGCACTCCCATGGCGACGAGGTCTTCGATGGTCTGCTCATTGCTCCTTGACTTCCACCACTCCTTCGCCATGACTCTGCCTTTCTTCTAGGTGTCTCTCTTTGCCATTAATCTGCCCTTGCTAAAGGGGTGGATGCGGTGGAGGGGGGATTGGTGATGATTTTTGGAGGAATAGGGTTCGGCAAGAGGAAGAAGAAGGTTGCGGCAGAGAATGACAATGGGGATTGGTAAAAAGTAACTTACCAGTTCTATGTTATAAATAACCAAGAGCTCCGTCATTTCGTCCGCTCGAGATTCTTGGGAGATGTGCGCACGTGCCGCAGACGGTTGTTTTCACAACCTCGGGATCTACGCTAATAAACACGCCCCTTCGTTACCAGTGTACGTGCCTCTTCGTTGATAGTGTGAGAGGGCCCACACTGATGCACCTCCATACAGGAGCCAAGTGACTGTTTGCTAGAAGGAGCAAGAAGATAGAGTGACATGCTATACCCGTCTACTTTTCTGACTAAACGTGTCAGATTGGACTTGATAGAGTAAGGAGATAAATAAATACACCAAATAATAATACAAGCGGCATTCGTTTTTTCGCTGCATATCCTGGGCTCAAGGATGGACCAGACCACTGCCATGATCGAGGACTGCCCAGACCACTGTCGTGATCGAGGACTGCCCAGACCACTGCCGTGCTCGGGGACTGCCGGACCACTGCTGTGCTCGGGGACTGCTCCGACCACTACCGTGCTAGGGGACTGCTCTGACTACTAATGTGCTCAGGGACTGTCCCGACCACTACTCGGAGATCGCTCTCCTTGGCTACATGTGATTTGTACTCACATACAGTTGAGAGACATTTATTTAGACCTTGCTACAAGGCTCATACTTCGACTTCCGGCAAGCTCCAGGACTACATCGGTACGATGCACCTGCCGGTGCATCTCGTATCGCCTGCATGACGATTGGATTCTTAGCTTCAGTAGAAATTCTTTTTTAGACCCTGGCACCATGTGCCTACGTCACCTACTACTAGGCTCGGGGAGTAAGTGGGCACACTTCACCTTGCGGCGAATGCGTTTGCTTAATTGACCCCTATGCTTTGACTGATTGTAAGGATTACTATCGTGCTCAGGGACTGTCCCGACCACTGCTCGGAGATCGTTCTCCTCGGCAACATGTGATTTGTACTCACATACAGTTGAGAGACATTTATTTAGACCTTGCTACAAGGCTCATACTTCGCCTTCCAGCAAGCCCGGGGACTACATCGGTACGATGCACCTGCCGGTGCATCTCGTATTGACTGTACGACAATTGGGTTCTCAACTTAGCTGGGAATTCTTTTTAGACCCCGGCACCATGTGCCTGCGTCACCTACTGCTAGGCTCGGGGACTAAGTGGGCACACTTCACCTTGTGGTGAATGTGTTTGCTTTTCGACAACTACACCTTTGATGATTAAGGATGCTACGCTTCAAGATTCACTTACATTTCTTTTCAGAAATACAAGTGGGCACACTTCATAGGATGGAAATCTTTTTCTTTTTTCTTAAGAGCACCATACATTTTCCGGACAACCTACTTCTCCGGCGACGATGGTGGTCAGAGATGTCAAGGACTCAAGCCTTACTTGTCGGAGAAGGTTAAAATGGCGTGTCACAGCATAATACATGGTGCTCGGGGACTAGCTATGGGGGTATTAACCCCTATACCCTTACGGCTAGGCTTGGGCCAGCCCGGATCAGTGGGTCTGGTCCACCAAAATATGACATGTGGCCTGGCCAACCTGATCGGAGTCCCGCGCAAGGAGTCAAGGCAGATTTGGCGATCAAGCAAGATCCTGGTCGGTTAGAATAGGAATCCTTATCCGGCCACATATGGCAATTGTAACTGGCTAGGATTAGTTTCCAGATCTGTAACCCTGCCTCCCAGACTATATAAGGCAGGCAGGGGACCCCTCTAAAAAACATCTCTCATTGACATACAGCAATACAAATCAGACGCAGGACATAGGTATTACGCCTTCTTGGCGGCCGAACCTAGATAAAACCTCGTGTCTGTCTTGCGTCACCATCTTGTTTGTGGCTTGCGCATCTATCTGCTGACAATCTAGTACCTTGGGCATACCCCTAGGTAGACTGCCGACCATATTTTGTTGACAAGCTTTGACTCTCATGAGCCTATCCATGCAAGTGGTATATGATTCCTACCAGAAGTCCCTAGTGTCTTGACAAGTGTAGAACATCTTCATCATGGCAAACATTGCACTCATAGCAGGACTAGAACTATCTACCCACTCATCTCGGTCTTAGATCAATGCATTGCGGTTGCGCTATGCCCAAACTTCTATGGATGGATCCACCCGAGGAAAAGTACTAGCAGTACTTCCGGTAACCTCATCCTTGCGTTGCTGACAAATCCGGCTCAGCACCTCAAAAACCACAACTTGGGCAGCTTCCCAAGGAGTTTTTCCTTGGGATTCTGCCTTCCACTCCTACCACTGGGGTGCTTGGGTATGTGCTGGTATGGTCAGCTGCACTTCATACCATGGTTGTCCCTCCAGGTACACTTCAGTCTAGTAATAGAGGGGCAGTTCATAATACCCTGCATAATGCAAGACTCTCCAAAGTAGGGCAGGGGTACCAAACATCAACATGAAAGTCTCACCTCTAGCTGGTGTTGCCATCTGTACCAATAACATGGTGCAACTCTCATGAGACAACATCATAATGGATAAGAGTTACATAACCGAGTAAGAAATCCATAAGGGGAGGAACAATGCAAGTGTAATAATAATGATTTATCATGATGCATGCACATTCCGTACGTCCTCACAAACTTAGGAAAATTTAAAACTTCTAACAACATACATGGTGGCATACAAGCGTTCTCTCATATATAATGTAACTAGTTGGGCTACATGTTTCGCTGTTAGTGTACCTGCACAAGAATTTTATTTCAGCCCAACCCCACAATTATATATGCAGAATGTAAATCTGGGCTCTAGGTTGCAAGCTAAATACTTCCATATATATATACCCATATATATACTTTCATACCAAAGCTGCCTGAGAGTAAATATGTCCTATATATACATATAAAAATGCATATATAGCCGTATCAAAGCTAACCCACAATTAAATACTTCCATATATATGAGGCATATGTACACTTCAGTATCAAAGCTAACTCTCCCTAAAGACCACACATTCACATCTTGCGGCCATGCCACTATGATGATGAGTGGCATCTTACCTTGGGCGTAGAGGCATTTGATCCATACATTACCACTTAAGTGAATGGCATCCATACAATAGCATGTCGTATGGATGACAAAAGTAAAAACCCTCATGTTAGTACTTAATTAGTCACCTAAAATCCTTAACTGGGCAAAAAGGAAGTGATCATTGACACACTCTAGATTCAAGCTTTATTTTTAAACACCTATACATATAGCTATAAGTTGCTAAAAACTAGTTTTCGAAAACAAAAACATTTGTTTTAAATACACATGTGGTAATTAATGTTTAATCTTGCTCTGATGCCAGCTGTAGCAAAACCGATCAATTTATAAGAGCACAAGTACAATGATAGCCCTCAAGCGGTCGCACTATCATACTTGGGCCCATATAAACCTGGTAGTCCATCGAGTACCACGAAGGGTCTTAATTCAACCAACATACAACCAAGATCGTACATGATTCAACTTACATGTCACACGTTACATAAAGTTCACAAATACAGTTCATCCATCAGAGTACAAATTAAAGTTATTACAAACCACGTTTAGGTAAGATAGTAGCGAAAGCAAATTAAAAGTTTGAAACCAACATCTGCAACATTTTGTAAATATAGTGCCAGCTCATGATCACACTTCCACAAAAGCATAAGAGAGGGATTAATAAGAGATGCCTGCACAGGGCTTACTCCTCGTCCATGATGGGATAGAAGTAGTTCTTTCAATAGCCATGATAAACTATGCCATCTACAATAATGGGAATAAAACCCTGAGTACAAGAAGGTACTCATCTAGACTTATCCGTCATAAACCAAAAATAAAGTGATTCTAAGGATTATGCAAGGTTTTATAAGTGGAGCTAGCTTGACAACATTTTACATAAAAAGCCATTAATTCAACTATACATTTTATAATTCAGTCATCAAGTTAATTATAGCTATTCATCTCTGGATTAGCAACCAACATATGCCAAACATGTGGTATATCATTTAGTAGCATAACAATAAGAATCATAGCTGGTGTAGTAATTCCATGTTTTTCATAACCATCATTCCATAATACACTTACTACAATGTTGGAGCTAGTCAAGTTTCTCACTGTCCAAGAGAGATGATGATTTGAATTGATTTGAACCAGCTGGGAATTTATTTCTAACATAAACCTAGGCAGACCAGATCAACGGTCACCTTAGATCACCTTTGGTACAAATTAGGTACACATTTCATGGGGTCGACCAGTGCCGCACAATTAGGGACAACCAGCTGCCAGGACGATCAGGACTACCCTGCCCTTGGGCTCATATCTGGCTCCCCACACATCCTTACTACCATCTAGAGTGCGCACTCTAACAGAATGAGGCCTAGCCTAAATTGTGCTACTCGACTTCATGGTCAGAACGAGTTATCCGACCAGCTAAGTGAGAGACATGCTTTCAATCTTGACAGAAGTGCCAACAGCGGTACGGTGCTTAACCGGCATAGACGGAATCACATGAGTCAACCTACACATAGACTCTGCATGGCCTCCAGTTACATTACCCCATGGTTCTGTTCCACGATAGCAAATATAGCCAACAATGCTTCGGTATCCACCTATATCTCGTAAGTGATAGGAAATCACCTGACTTCTACCGGTCTAAGCATGGCTAAGCATGTATTCAATCTTGGACCTACATAGGGAAAGGTGTATATATCTGGACAAGGTAGTTCTATGCATCAAGTGGTTTTAATTCAACTCTTATCACCTAATGCATCAAACATAAAAGACTCAAGTGATTTTTGTAAAACATGGGAGGCTTAAAATACTCCGAGGCTTACCATTAAGGAAAGAGGTTGGCCTGTGATCTAGGCACTCAGGTAAGTCTTCAAGAGTTTGCTCCTCTCCTTCTAAAGCTATAGTCTGAGGTGTCTCCTGCTGCTCCTCCTCTTCTTTGTTGAACTCCAAAAGAGTTATCCCCTCAGACGATCCTATATGCATGATCATGGAATAAGATATCGTGGATGCATATATAACAACATGTATGATATGGTATGATGTGATGAATGCATCCTCATAAGTGTTCCCAACAACATTGCATTAAGGTGATAACAAGTTGTATTTTCTTTTACTGAGTAGGTGCATATCTCTTCTCTAGTAACTTAAATAAATTCTCATCTAATTAATTTTCTGGACTGCATGACAGCAGCCACTTGTTTTGACCATAACTAGATTTATACACATCTAAATAATATGGTTGTGGACATTATGGAAAGCTTATGAAGTTGCTTACAACTTTCCTTTAATCATCTTAATTTGATTCAGCAGATATCTAGGTCAAGCAATTCAATCTTTAGATTTGTCCAGAGAGCAAGCATTTTTGATAGCAGACTTCTAACAACTATAATTCTTAAACCATATGGCCTATGATAATGAAAATTTAACACAAGGTATATAAGTAAGTCATCTATAACTTTGTTATTAACAAGTTTCACAAAAAAGGTCAGTATCATCATGAAAGTATTACCACAATAGAAACTACACATGCAGCCATCTAAGTGAATTATAAAACCATAATTAGCTAGTTGTCTACAACCAATCATTCCTCAGACTATATGATAACATCAACAGGTTATATGCAAGAAAATATCATGGTTAAGCCCAACTAATTTATTTATTTTCATTTATTAATTTCTTTATATATCAAGGTGATTTAAAGGATAAATATTTCCAATGCTCAATAAATTCTAAGAAAATTATAGTAGCCTACATATAACTCTAATAGTCTATTGTATATATTTCATGACATTGGAAAAAGTATAGCTACCTCTACAAAAATGACAAGTTACATATGCTTATTCTAGCAAAAATAGTTTAGCATAGTGAAAAGTGTCAAACAACAGATTTAATATTTTTCTACTTTTGTCCTAGCATGAGAATACTGTGTAAAATTTTGTATAATCATATGTTATGTATTTTTACCCCATTTAATTTCACTAGAAACTAGTAATTAATTAGGATTAAATATGAATACCATATTTCAAGTATGCCTACTATAGGTTTAGTATTTTTCCTAGCTATAACATGTCAACACAAGACTATAATGGAATCACAATTTTATCACCTTTTTAGCTCAAGTTATGCAATTTACAAGATATAAACTTCTTTAAAAGCACTTATATTGCTCAATTTAATTCTCCCAAAAAAATACCATAAATAGTATATTTCACATTTTTATCAAATAGTACACTTCATGATGAATCTAATAAAATTTGGTTCACCCCATTTGGATTCTCCTAACTCTAGATATGAATTTTTGAATTTTGTAACTAAATCTATGAAAAAATCAATAAAAAATCAAATTTTATATCGGGTGCTACAGCTAGGTGCACCCGGTGTATTGTGTTAGAACCACCTGAAATAACGCACTTACGGAGGCGCTCGTCTTCCACCAGACACTAAGCACCCCAAATGTAAGCTACAGCGGGTGGTATCCGTCGGGCACACCCAAAGGGAGAGCCCAAAAGATCCACATTTTCCCCAAGGATCCAATAATGAGAACGAGTTATGATACTTAATACATTTCATACATCCAAAGTTCTTAGAAATTTATGATTACATTGCCAAATGTCAGAGTGCGGAATATTAAACAGCGGAATATAAATAAACATCTATCGACAAGAAACAAGGATCCGTCTGTGCCCACTAGAAGAATCCTTCACACAATGGTACTCCTCAAGCATTACCTACAACAGGGGTAAATAAACCCTGAGTACACAATATACTCGCAAGACTTATCCGACTTGTGGGAATAATTTCCCGACTCTAAGGAATTTGGTAAGCTTATTGGTTTGCTGGGTTTCTTTTTGTAGAAAGCAATACTAATAGTGAATCCTTATTTATGTTATTATTAGCAGCCATGATTAATTTATTATCTAGCCATTCTATGTAAGCAATGTTCTACTTTCAAGCAAGAGTTGAGCAATCAGTTCCATTTCATCACCTTTCATCTTTCTGTTCTTACTACGATGCTAGACTTAAGACAAGTCGTACCGACATGGTGGTGATTCACGAATCAATGTGCCCAGCTAGGCACCCCGAAAACACATGCCCCGCTTGTACCCTAGGCACAAGCAGGACCAACCCATCACCCTCCTGTCCTAGGGTCTAGGTCCCCGTCCAAACTTGGACTCTAAGCTCTTGCTCCTAAGTCTTGGACTTAGTGCAGTGCAAGGACCTCCACCATCCCCACCTCCAATCAATTAGTCTAGAAAGAGCCGAAACCCACGACAAGGGAGCAATAAGTCTTCCCTGTGCCCATGCCCAAGTATGTGCTCGGGATAATAAATCTATGACTTACCTAGCGTCCATTGCAACGGCCGGTCCTTAACCGACACAGATAGGGAAAAAGTGTAACCAAGCTATGCCTTGTTGGCCATAGGACACAACCTCTTACACCCACCAGTACCCAAACCATATCCCTGCCCAGTCACCATTTTTCTTTTCCACCATTTTATCATGAGTGATCATAATTATCACCTATTGTGAGTAACGGTAGGTTACTAACGCTACCGAAGTCCTGAGCATAGCAGCTACTCAACCTATACTAGTAGGACTCATAGGTAGATATATTTATGCATGTAGTTTCCATAAAATGCCTATAACATAAGTGCACATCATATATATTCAGTGATCATTTAAAATAAGGGTTATGCAACGGGGCTTGCCTTGGATAGGCGGTGGGTCAACAAAGTTAGCACCGAACAGCTCTAGGGCTCCCTCCTGCACGAGGATCTACTCCTCGTACTCCGCAATGACCTCCTCGTAGTCCTGTTTGTCTGTAGACATGAACTCTACCAATCATGATCTACATGTATGAAATGATGATGCAACCCTTAGTAATATGGCAACAGCAACTCTTAAAACAAAAATACATCTATCAAGCTACTAAGCGAGTTCTATCGACTAAGGTGCTAAGTTACCTACTATTACCACTAACATGTATGAAGCATGACATATATTATCTTAGCAACTAAAGGTATTCTTACTCTGAATACTGATTTACTCTATATATATGATAAAACAAGGAGTACTTGCTACTCTATTTTTCAACCTATTATAGGGCTACAAAATTTATAGTGAGTACATAATAATCTAATGAACCGACTGTAAACATTTCATGACTAAATCTATCATTAATTTGCCACAAAAATTGAATTTATGAACCTATCATTATCACAGCTAACTATAAAGTAACTACACCAACAGATAGATAGCATTTTTGTGAACCTACCAAATTTTGTTTCACTATTTTTGGACATCGATAAGATTTACTACAAATTATCAAAGATCACCTCAAAACCAAATTGAATAAACACTTATTACCTTACTAGAAAATGGAAAACCTAATTCTACCATGTGGCCCAAAACGCAAGCGGCCTGGCCTAGTTTGGCGAAACGCCCGCGCACACGCGACGCATGGCGTGGCCCACGCGGGGGCACGGCCTAGCCGAGCGACGACGACCCATGATGGGGAGGCCTGCGTGCCCCTGTTGTTTTGCAAAAATAGCCCTGACCTAACGGCAAATCAATCTAAGACCCATGGCACTATTCCTACAGTCATCTACTTCGTAGATAAGTCCTCGAAACAACATGTCTTCGCAATGACAATACCATCGGGCACCCACACGCGCACCGGCATGGTGGCGCTGGCATAGGGTGGTTACGTCGGCTAGACCAGCCCTTCCCCGCCCTATCTACAGAGCCAATACCTGCCTATGCATGAACTCGAAGTACTGGGCGAAGAAAGAATGAGTTGGGACACCATAACAAGGTCGGTCCACGGCAGGGGAGCTCATGTAATCACGACGGTGGCATTCCAGTGAGTTACAACAACGCCAAAGAAATTGGGGTAGCTAGTGAGCTCAAGGAACTCACCATGAACACAGACGATGTAGTGGTTCAGCCGAAGGCAGTCCAAGCCGAGCTAGCCACGTGCGTGTAGATGGTGCGACAGTGCATGACGGTGGCAAGCCTACGTCAGAGGTGACTAGGAGGTGGTAGCAATTATGCAAAGGTGCGTAGGGTGACGAGTAGGTGGAGGCGAAGCTGGCGGTGCAATGAATTGATGCCAGCAGCACTGAATTGGGAGCTTATCGTCGACGCATACCGACACAGTCTTATTGACCTGGCGGAAAGGAAACTCCAAATTGGATCATGGCACGGCGAGGCTCACAACAAGCTAGGGTCCAAGCTTTCAAGTATGCTAGCTAGTGAATCCCATTCTCAACCATAAGTATTTCACCGCCACCTACGAAGTTTGTACTACAAACTATATCAAAGTTTCGTCTATGCGTTCTATAGCATTTTCTATCAATAAAAATTCATTTAGAACTCTAAGTGATTGTCAACAGAATATGCTCGGCAGTTCACCGAGGGGTATCCCACGATGGTAGATTTGTCGGTGGGGGTGCGCGTAATTAGGAACCGGATGGTAACACAAGGCGCAGAGACAGCGATTTAGACAGGTTTGGTCCGTCTGATCGACGTAATACCCTACGTCCTGTGTCTTTGGTGTATTGTATTAATCTGGATGACCAAGTAGCTTGATTTAGCCTATCTGCTAGGGGACCCCTACCACTCCTTATATAGTTTGCAGAGACAGGGTTACAAGTAAAGTATCCTATTTGGTACTATACAATGTCTTGTGGTGCACGCCGAGCAGCGCCATGCATGCCTTGATCTTGTGGGCCGTGCCACCTCTGACGGTGCGGCCCATGTCTTGGGGGCATACCCTCACAGCTAGTCCCCGAGTCTGACAGTAGGTGACGCAGTCACGTGGTGCCAGGGTCATAAAGTAGAAGACCAGCCGAGCAGGCAGCCAGTCCCTGGGCGTAGCCTCGAGATGAGAACAAGCACATTCACTACAAGGTGAAGTGTGCCCACTTAGTCCCCGAGCCAGCTGGAAGATGAAGAATGAATCTTGTAGTAGGGTTAAAGAAGTCTGAAAGCTTGCCGACGTCATCTGACATGCATGTAACAAGACCCCAGACGTGCTGCCCAAGATCAGCACCCTCATCCGAACAGCATGGAGCAGCTTGATAGGACACCAACAAGACGTAGCAAGATCTGAGCACCGAGGAGTCCCTAGCGTAGCCAGCGATGTCCAACCACCGAGGAGTGAGGAGTCCCCAGCGTAGGCGGCAATGACCGAGCACCGAGGAGCGAGGAGCGAGGAGTCCCTGGTGTAGGCGGCGATGACCGAGCACTAAGGAGCGAGGAGCGAGGAGTCCCTGGCGTAGGTGACGATGATCGAGCACCGAGGAGCGAGGAGTCCCTAGCGTAGGCGGCGATGACCGAGCACCGAAGAGCGAGGAGTCTTCGGCGTCGCTAGCGATTACCAAGCACCGAGGAGTCCTCGGCATAGACGGCGATGACTGAGCACCAAGGAGCGAGGAGTCCTCGGCGTAGGCAGCGATGACCAACCACCAAGGAGCGAGGAGTCCCCAGCGTCGGCGATGATGACCGAGCACCGAGGAGCGAGGAGTCCCCGACGTAGGTGGTGATGACCGAGCACTGAGGAGCGAGGAGTCCCCGACATCACTGGCGATGCCCGAGCATCGATGAGCGAGGAGTCCCTAGCGTAGGTGGCGATAACCGAGCGCTAAGGAGCGAGGAGCGAGGAGTCCCCGGCGTAGGCGGCGATGACCGAGCATCGAGGAGCGAGGAGTCCCCGCCGTAGGCGGCGATGACCGAGCACCGAAGAGCAAGGAGTCTTCGGCATTGTTGGCGATGACCGAGCATCGAGGAGTCCCCGGTGTAGGCGGCGATGACCGAGCACCGAGGAGCGAGGAGTCCCCAACGTAGGTGGCGATGACCGAGCACCGAGGAGCGAGGAGTCCCCGGCATCGCTGGCGATGACCAAGCATTGAGGAGCGAGGAGTCCCTAGCATCGCTGGCGATGACCGAGCACCGAGGAGCGAGGAGTCCCCGATGTCGCTGGCGATGTCCGAGCACCGAGGAGCGAGGAGTCCCCAGCGTTGTTAGCGATGACCAAGCACCGAGGAGCGAGAAGTCCCCGGCATCACTGGCGATGTCCGAGCACCGAGCAGCGAGGAGTCCCTGGCGTCGCTGGCGATGACCGAGCACCAAGGAGCGAGGAGTCCCCGGCATCGTTGGCGATGTTCGAGCACTGAAGAGCGAGGAGTCCTCGACGTAGGTGGTGAGGTCCAAGCACCGAGGAGTCCCCGGCATAGGCGGCGATGTCCGAGCACCGAGGAGTCCTTGGCGTAGGCAGCAAGGTCCGAGCACCGAGGAGTGCCTGGCGTAGGCGGCGAGGTCTGAGCACTGATGTAGCTTACGACGTCTGTGTAGTGAAGTGTGCCCACTTAGTCCTCGAGCATGAAGAATCCGAGGGCCGAGGAGTAACCGGTGTCGCTGGCGATGAAGCACGAGCGACGAACAGTCTGGTCGACTGGTCGGCGGCAAAGTGAACATTGAGTAGAAACGACCGGCGAATAGTCTAATCAACTGGTCAGCGACGGAGTCCATGAACCAAGCGGTCTGACCAGTTGATTGGTGGAGAAGTCCGAGCACCAGGTGGTCCGATCACCTGGACGATGATCCTGTAATACAAACATGTAGAATGGGTAGTACATGATGTACAAATAAATAAACTCTGGAGAAAAATTAGCAATGGTGATGAAACGACATATGCAGTTCGGTGATCAGTTGGCGTGAAAATATATTTATATTTAATATAAACCGCCCGCCCAGTTAGTGTGTAGTTGAGTCTCTAGCCCTAGCTAGCCCATAGTCCATAACATCGAGCGCGGAGCCCATGCACGTGTAGGAGGAACAGGCATGGCCAAGGAGCCACTGCCGACCACCCATAACGCAGAGCGCGGAGCCCGTAGCACGTTTAGGGAGGAGCCGGAGACAGGGCCATCTCTAGAGGCGTCCAAGCATCAACATGACTATTCGAGGGTTTGAAAAATTGTTTGGAGAGCAAATATGGAGAAAACAGTTCGGAGAAACATCATGGCCGTATACGGAGATTGGAGAATATTTAGGAAAATATTAAAGCGTGACTTAGCTTTGGACGGAGCATCTGGTCGATGATGTATGGCGTTATCTGGTCGGCATTGATGACGAACACCCGGCGGGCGGTGAGTTGTTGGTGAAGGCAACCTCGGAGGTGGTTCCAAGATCAGATCTGCTGTCGTAGGGGCTGGTGTAGCAGTGATAAATCATCATCGTGGACCGACATGGATCTCCACGAGATTGATGATGAGAACGCGTTGTTGATTTGAGGTCCATCTGGCTCGCCATGGATCAAGCGCACACCCCTACCTGGCACGCCAACTGTCGACAGAATATGCTCGGCAGTCCACCGAGGGGTATCCCGCGATGGTAGATTTGTCGGTGGGGGTGCACGTAATCAGGAACCGGATGGTGACACAAGGCACAGAGACAGCGATTTAGACAGGTTCGGGCCGTCTGATCGACGTAATACCCTACGTCTTGTGTCTTTGGTGTATTGTATTGATCTCGACAACCAAGTAGCTTGATGTAGCCTATCCGCTAGGGGAACCCTGCCTCTCCTTATATAGTTTGGAGAGACAAGGTTACAAGTAAAGTATCCTATTTGGTACTATATAATGTCTTGCGGTGCACGCCGAGCAGTGCCGTGCATGCCTTGATCTTGTGGGCCAGGCCACCTCTGACGGTGCGGCCCATGTCTTGGGGGCATACCCCCATAGTGATAGAACGTGACATGAAACATAACATTCATTTTGAGTTTCCGATGAACGTTTCAAGTTACATATATTGCTTTACACCCTATATTACACACATTTACACATAAGTATGATTCTCTTGCAGTGTTTTAGCAAAAGACTGTATAGTGTAACACCGAGGGTGTTACAAATCTACCCCCTAAAACAAAATCTCGACCCGAGATTTCATGTGCCTAGTGTGAGAAAGGAGATAGGAATTACATTTCAATGTAACAACTACTCATCAGAACCAGAGAGAAGGTGGGGGTAATGCTTCAATATATAGCTCTCTTGTTCCCACGTGGCCTCATCCTTAGAGTGGTTTTGCCACTGCACCTTGTAGAACTTCAACACATTGTTCCTTATCAATCTTTCCTTTTCATCTAGGATTTTGACTAGGTGCTCAATATAAGTCAAATTAGGCTGGAGTGGAAGCCCTTCAATTTCTATAGCTTCATCCAGGACCCACAAACATTTCTTCAACTATGAGACATGAAACACATCGTGTACCACCGATAAAATATCAGGAAGCTAGAGACGGTAAGCAACTTGGCCACACTGCTTCAAAATTTTGTAAGGACCCATGTATCGGGGAGCTAACTTGCCATGGATACCAAACTAATGCACCCCCTCATAGGAGACACCTTGAGGTACACATAATCCCCAACTTCAAACTACAAGGGCCCTCTTCGCTTGTCTGTATAGGCTTTCTATCGGCTCTGAGCTGCCTTCAAATGACTCTGAGCTGCCTCTTTGATGAAATCAGGCCCAAAATATCCAGTCTCCCACTTCAACCCAGTTAAGTGGTGTCCTGCATTTTCTTCCATATAGAGCTTCAAATGGTGCCATGTGAATGCTCTCTTGGTAGCTATTATTGTAAGAAAATTTAGCTAACTTTAGGCATCCATCCCACTTCTCAGGAAAAGAAATGGCATAAGCTCTCAACATATCCTCAAGCACTTGGTTCACCCTTTTAGTTTGGCCATCAGTTTGGGGGTGATAGGCTGAACTACGGAGGAGACTAGTTCCAAGACACTCCTGAGTTGCTCCTAGAAGCGAGAGATAAAAACTAACCCTCTATCAGAAATAATAGTAAGGGGGACTCCATGTAGGGTCACAATCCAATCCAAATACAACTTAGCATACTTTCTGGCAGAATATGTGGAATTCACTAAGAGAAAATGAGCTGACTTGGTAAGGCGATCCACAATGACCCAAATAGAGTTATAGCCCTTGGACGTGCGGTGTAAACCCATAATGAAATCCATGGAAATATGTTCACATTTCCACATAGGAATGGGCAAGGGCTGCAAATATCCTAGAGTTCGCATGTGGTCAGCCTTAACTCTCCCACAAGTGTCACACACTAGGACATACTAGGTGATGTCCTACTTCATGTTGGACCACCAATACAAGTGGCGCAAATCATGATACATCTTGTTGCTGCTAGGATAGATAGACAGCTTTGAATGATTGGCTTCATTCAAAATCTTCCTTCTCAGATCCTCATTTTATGGAACCACCAATCTGTCTTTGTATCTCACTACTCCTTGCTCATCAATACTAAAGTGAGGACCATGCCCTTCGGTAATCAATTTCTTGATGTGAGAAATTACTAAAGGGTCTTGCCTTTGCTCCAAAATAATCTGCTCAAGTAATTCTAAGACCAAGGCAACATGAGCCAACACCTTAGCATGGTTGAGAGACAGAGGTGTTTCTTCAACCTGATATGACTTTTGGCTCAAGGCATCAGCTACTACATTGGCCTTTCCTAGGTGATAATGTACCTTCAAGTTATAATCCTTGATCAATTCCAACCACCTCCTTTGCCTCATATTTAGCTTAGACTGAGTAAAAATGTATTTGAGGCTCTTATGATCTATAAAAATATGTACTTTGTTGCCCAGCAAGTAATGCCTCCAAATTTTTAGAGCGTGGACCACAACAGCCAGCTTTAAATCTGAGTGGGGTAATTCTCTTCGTGCTTTTTCAGTTGGCACGAAGCATAAGCTATCACATGCCCATCCTACATAAGCACACATCCCAATCCCATCTTTGAGGCATCACAATTTACATCAAAAGGCCCGTAAATATCTGGTTGGGCCAAAATAGGAGCAGTGGTCAGAAATGCCTTCAAAGCTTGGAAGGTTTCTTCACAAGCTAGGCTCCAATCAAACTTGGCTTCTTTTTGGAGCAGCTTGGTCATCGGTTGAGCTATCTTGGAGAAATCTAGAATGAAATGCCAATAGTACCCAGCTAGACTAAGGAACTGACGAATCTGGTGCATAGACCAATTCAACACATCTTGCACCTTGATGGGGTCTACAGAAATGCCATCAGGTGTTAGCACATGCCCCAAAAATGCACTCGATCTAACTAGAATAAACACTTGCTGAATTTAGCATACAGCTTGTGTTCCTCAATCGAGCCAGTACTATCCGAAGGTGTTGGGCATGCTCTTCCTCATTCTCAGAATATATCAGGATATCATCAATGAATACCACAACAAACTTGTCCAGCTCCTGCATAAAGACTGAATTCATCAAGTACATGAAGAATGTAGGAGCATTGGTGAGACCAAAAGACATTACTAGGTACTCATACAGCCCATACCTAGTAGAAAAAGTTGTCTTTGGTATATCTTGTGGTCTAATCTTGATATGATGATAGCCTGAACGAAGGTCAATCTTGGAGAACACCTTGGCATCAGCTAGCTGATAGAACAAAGTATCTATGCGGGGCAAAGGATACTTGTTCTTAATGGTCACCACATTAAGAGGGCGGTAATCCACACAAATCCGAAGAGTGCCATCCTTCTTTTTCAAAAAATGGCTAGACAACCCCATGGTGAAGAGCTAGAACGGATGAAGCCTTTTTTCCAACAATTCTTCCAACTGCTTCTTCATTTTAGCCAATTCCTTTAGAGAATGTGGTACGGGCATCGGGAGATAGGAGCAGTACTAGGCTCTAGCTCAATGGAGAACTCCACCTCTCTATCCGGTGGCAACCTAGGTAGATCATCAAGAAAAATATCTAGGAACTCACATACCATAGGGATGGAGGTAAGATCAGGAGAGGCTTCAGCATGAGCAGCAATAGGTAAGACTAGATTTGAGGGTACAAGAAGAGACATCCTATCCTCAGAAGAAGGAAGCCATAACTCCACAACTCTCTGCTTTAGATCCAAGACTACCCCATACACCCATAACCAGTTCATCCTAAGAATTGCATCAATGCCTTGCCCAGGCAGCACCATGAACTGGAGACGGTAAGTGTGAGTGGCTAAGACCAAACTCACTGTGTCCATTTGAGCATTGACGCACATCTATGCACCCGAAGTATGGATTCTATAGGCAAAAGGTATAGCCATAAGAGGTATATTGTGCTGGTCTACAAATCTCATGCTCATTAATGAATGTGATGGAATCAAACAACACATAAGCTGGATGTGAATCAATGGTAAACATACCAGCCATCACTGGTTCATGTTGCAATATCTCCTCAACATCCATGAAATTCACTTGTCCAGATCGGCTGACTGGCACTTTCTTCTTGATCATTGTTCGCTTGACTAGCCCGGAGTTAGCCGATGGTTGAGCAGACTGTGCTGACTAGTTTTGGGGACACTCTCAGGCATAGTGGCCATCTTTGCCACATTTGAGACAAGCACCTGGCTTGTTTCCCTATCCTATATGAGGTGGGACCTACTATCCCTGAAACTGCTAAGGTTGCACCTGCTGAGTGGGTGCACAATACTGCATGGAAGGAGTCTGAAAAGTCTGCTAAGACTGTTGAAACAAATGCCCGCCTGAAGATTGATAGGGCACGCGTCTGGCAACCTATACTTTCTGAGTATGGGGGTGACTAGAAGACCCCGTAGCCACCCACTTACGCTTCCATTCTGCCTAGGAATCCCGCTGCAAGCCCTCCATGGCGATGGCAGCATTCATCATCACCCCAAAGGTCTAATAGTTCCCAGTATACAATTTCTTCTGAAGGCTGCAAGAGAGGCCATGATAGAAGCGGTCCCTCTTCTTCTCATCTATGTCCACATGGGTTCTAGCATATAGCGACAAGTGATTAAACTTATTGACATAGTCCATCACTGACATACTCACATGCCATAGGTCTAGGAACTCAGTCAGCTTCCTGTTGAGAACACCAATAGGAATATAAAATTCTCTTAATGTTGAGGTGTACTCCTGCCAGGTCACCTGATGATCTGGCTGCTACATGGCATTGAATGTATCCCACCATGCACTCATAGACCCCAACAACTATTGCGCTGCAAAGCACACTATCTGCTCATCAGTCACGGTGAGCAACATAAACTTTTGCTCCAGAATGCGAAGCCAATGCTCCGCATCTAGGGGCTTAGCCATTGGTGTGAACGTGGGTGGGTGCATCTTGAGGAAATCCTCATAAAAGCAGGATCCTTTAGGACCACGGGCACCATCTTGGTTCCCACCATCGCCCCCTGTGGCCTCCACGGGCGAAGCCACCGATAGTCTATGCTAGCAGCTCCATGGCACGGGCTGACTCACGGCGAGCAGCCATCATTTCTGCCATCATCACCGCATGAGTCATCGAATGCGGTGGTGGCAGAGGAGGAGGAGCCACAAGTGGAGCCTCATGGCTCTCCCCACCGTGCTCATTAGCCTGACCACTTTTGCCTTGGTCTTCACCAAGACTGTGGCCGACCCCAGCACTAGTGCTCCTACGTCCGGACCTCAGATTCATCTGTAAGAGATAGGAACCATCCAATTAGAACAACCTTACAGCTCTGAAGCAAGGGATTAGAGAAAGGACAAGACATTTATTAAAGCATTCTTTTGTTATCCTATCAGTTTCCTAATCCCAATTATATGTGTAGGGGGAAAACTTTAGTTTAAGCAAGATGTTATTATCATGATGCATGTATCGGCCTGTACGCTCACTCAAGCCAGAATACAGCGGCATTCG
Source organism: Miscanthus floridulus (assembly GCF_019320115.1). Lineage (NCBI taxonomy): Eukaryota > Viridiplantae > Streptophyta > Magnoliopsida > Poales > Poaceae > Miscanthus > Miscanthus floridulus. The sequence goes on from NC_089587.1 coordinate 127,840,799, forward strand.
CAAAAATTTTGACACATCGCACACTCACTTTCCATATGCTAAGCGATTTCTTACGCAATGTAAGTCAGTATACCTGCAGAAAACTGATTAGATAAAATCAGTGCCGCTATACTAGATAGACCATATTGCTAGGGCTTATACTTATTTACATAATTTTAGCGCATCCTACTTTTCGCAAAACTTTTGTTAGTCAAATTTTAAATTTTAGAAAAGAGTGATGAACTCATAAACTCATTATTGGCTTTGATACCAACTGTGGTAGAACCGCCCGAAATAACGCACTTACGGAGGTGCTCGTCTTCCACCAGACACTAAGCACCTCAAAAGCAAGCTACAGCGGGCGGTATCTGTCGGGCACACCCAAAGGGAGAAACCAAAAGATAAAGATTTTTCCCCAAGGATCCAATAATGAGAATGAGTTACGATACTTAATACATTTCATACATCCAGAGTTCTTAGAAATTCATTATTACATTGCCAAATGTCAGAGTGCGGAATATTAAACAACGGAATGTAAATAAACATCTATCGACAAGAAACAAGGATCTATCTGTGCCCACCAGAAGGATCCTTCACACAATGGTACTCCTCAAGCATTACCTGCAACAGGGGTAAATAAACCCTAAGTATAGAATGTACTCACGACACTTATCCGACTAGTGGGAATAATTTCCCGAATCCAAGGAATATGATAAGCTATTGGTTTGCTGGGTTTCTTTTTGCAGAAAGCAATACTAATAGTGAATCCTTAGTTATGTTATTATTAGCAGCCATGATTAATTAATTAACTAGCCATTCTATGTAAGCACATGTTCTACTTTCAAGCAATAGTTGAGCAATCAGTTCCATTTCATCACCTTTCATCTTTCAGTTCTTACTATGATGCTAGAGTTAAGACAAGTCGTACCAACATGGCAGCGATTCATGAATCAATGTGCCCAGCTAGGTACCCCAAAAACACATGCCCCGCTTGTACCCTAGGCACAAGCAGGACCAACCCATCACCCTCCTATCCTAGGGTCTAGGTCCCCATCCACACTTGGACACCAAACCCCTGCCCCTAAGTCTTGGACTTAGTGCGGTGCAAGGACCTCCACCATCCCCACCTCCAATCAGTCGGTCCAGAAAGAGCCAGAACCCACGACAAGAGAGCAACAAGTCTTCCCTACACCCATACCCAAGTATGTGCTCAGGATAATAAATCTGTGACTTGCCTAGCGTCTCAAGGGGACCGTGACTCCTAAGAGGGGGGTGAATTAGGCAACTTATACATCTACTTCTTAAACTATGGCCTCTTTTTCTAACCTTAGCAAAACCTATGCAAAAGATAAACTATCTAAATGTGCAACTATGGTTTTGCTAGTGTGTTGCTATCTCACCCGCAAAAGGAGTAATACAATCAATGTAAATGCGGAAGCTAAAGAGCAAGGTAGAGATATGCAAACTCCCATCGACGACTCTAGTATTTTTAATGAGGTATCGAGAAGCGTGCAAGCTTCCCCCTAGCCCTCGTTGGAGCCCCTCGCAAGGAATCCCTCGCAAGGGCCAAGCTCCCAGTCGGGTTACTCCATGCATAGCCTCAGGGCTTCCCCATGCGCAAGTGGTTCTCCGACGTGCCTTTCGGCAGGCCTCTCCTGGATGCTCCCCGCTGTCTTCACTATCAAGCTTCCGGCCGAAACTCCACGGGCCTTGTTCCATCCGGTACACGGTGGCAGCCACACCACAAACGCGGTTGGTGTGATCTCCCAAGACTACAAGCCCCTCCAATATACAACAATGGTGCGCGCAAGCACCAAGTTGTAAGAGGTATGCAAACCTCACTAAACACTAGGCCTAAACCTAGAGCAAGCGCATAAGCGTGGTCTAATCAAACTAAGCACTTCGTAAAGCACCTACGCTAATCACCTAATAAATCACTAAGCACTATGCATGTGGAGATCACTAAAATGGCGCATCAACACCCTTGGTATGTTTCCTCAGCTCCACACCTATCATTTGGCCGATTGGGGTTGTATTTATAAGCCCCACTAAGAAAGTAGCCGTTGGGGACGAAGTCCCGCTTTTCTGCTACTAACCAGACGCTGGAGTCATCCTGATCGGACGCGTTCGGTCGTCCCAACCGTTGGAGCCATGAACAACTGATCGGACGCTGCCAGCGTCCGGTCACTTGCCACCGGATGCATCTAGTCGCAAGTTCACCGCTCTGGAACCTCTCTGTACTCGATCGGACGCTGCTGTCATGCATCTGGTCGATTTGCCGCCAGCGTCCGATAAATGCTGAGTGTGTTGCCGGGATGATGAATAATGCCATCGGTGCATCCAGTCGATTTACTTGTTCAGTGTCCGGTCACTGCTGCTGACGCCTAGTGTTGCCGAGCCACTAATCGAAGCGTCCGGTCACTTTCCTCCAGCGTCCGATCACTTCTATGAGCACGTTTCTTTGCGATCTCACGTGCAGCTTGGTTCCTATCTTCATGCTTGGACTTTGCTTGATATCTTGGGTCTTCTCTTGTGCTCCTAATGTCTTGCTTGTGGTGTTGATCATCGGATCATCACGTCGCCTTCGTCCAAGTCATGTCTTGCACCCTATTGAACTACAAAACAAACACTTGCAAATTCATTAGTCCAATTTGGTTGTGTTGGTCATCAAACACCAAAATTCAAAGTAAATGGGCCTATGGTCCATTTTTCTTATAATCTCCCCCTTTTTGGTGATTGATGACAACACGACCAAAACAAGCAAATAATAAAAATTTTGAATTTAAAACCTATCTACTTGCTAGAATGCAATGCAAGGGGCAAGATTATATGATGCTAAAAGATACTACTTGTAAGACTACATAAAAATTCATCTTGCCCTTGCAAATGTCCCCTTGTGGTATTATTGATTTATGCCTTGCTTCCTATAAATTCTTCCCATTACATAGGCTAATCCATAATCCACTATCCTCCCTTTCTCGGACCATTACTACAAATTAATGCTTGCTTTTGGTCCTATAAATTCTCCCCCTTTGGAATCAAACACCAAAAAGGAAGACATTAGTAGCACAAGGGAGGGTCAAACTTTGTGATCCTTTGTGTGTAAAGTGAAATAGATCATAAAATTTGACTCTCACATTATATAGACTAAGCTTCCCCTAAATATATGCATACATATGATAGAAGGCAAAGCATATGCATAATTGGCAAAGTATTGCACAAGGGAATTTAATCTATATAATGCACAGAGAAAGCATATAAATATCAAAATGAAATCAACATGATGATATTAGTTTAGAAATACCACATGTAGAAATCAATTTGATTTCTACCACTTGCAATCGGTGGTGGATATTTGAAGTATGATGCTTAACTCTGGGGACTCAATTTTCCTTGCAATGAGACTACTACACACATGATAAGCTTGAAAAGGTGTTAGTCTCAAAGCATCCAACTTGTAGAGTAACCTCCCCCTAAATTTGTGCACACAAGCATGGAATACTTGTAGGAAACATGCACATTGATTTTAGAATAAAAAATACCACTCGAAAGATGACATCACATGAATGTGAGGGTCATTTTCGAATGCGATATTCGGGAGAAATTATCTACAATTTGGACTTTGGCACATATTAGATGAACAATTGAAGGACAAGCTATGTGTCGTGCTCCTAAACAATTTTAAACCATGTAGCATTGCTCCAAGGAATAAGTATGAAACCGAGCAAGCCTACCATATGAAATACCTAGTGTATGCATGACAAAATATATAAGAATGCAAATGCAAACCTAGGCATGAAGAGTAACTAGATGCTAAAAGATTCCAATTGTAGGAAAATTTAAATCTAATACCAATTGAAGTAAAATGAATCTAGTTACCTAACATGGGGAGGGGAATTTGGGTCCATAGTATTCACTAACCCACTTGGCAATGATTTTGTCCATCATGATGCACCCCATGAAATGCATCCATACTTTTGCCAAGTCTCCAAATTCCCCGAGGTGTATAGGACTTCTTACTTCCCTTTCGGGATCCAAAACTTTTTGGTGCTCTTCATGTTGGAGATGATTTCCTTTGGCACCCAAATGCGTTTGACCCCATTGTTGGCTTGCTTGTTTACCTTGATGGCCACCACCTTGTCATTTTTTTTCTTCTTTAGCAAGTATGGTGTGGAGGCCTTCTTGTCCACCTTGTTGGTGTAGGTGTTGGAGAGCTTGCTTGTTTGCTTCTTCTCTTTCTTCTTTGCTCCTCCCCCATTCTTCACCTTGCACTCATAGGACTTGTGACCTTCCTTGTGGCACATGTAGCAAACCAAGATGTGTCCTTCATCAAGCTTCTTCACTCCCTTGACGGTGTTATCTTGATGAAGTTGGGCTTGCTTTGCCTTGCCTTTCACTTGAGTCAAGTCCTTGGTGAGGCGAGCTACTTCTTGCTTGAGTTGCTCATTCTCCTTTGCAACCTCTTGTGTGCATGTATCTACAACAACTTTCTCAACACAAACTTGGTTGCACAAAGGTGAGTCTAAACATAAATCATTACAAGAAGTAGAGGCATCCTTTTTAGACATGTTAATGATAAAAACTTTTCCTTTTAGATGCCTTGGTGGGGGTTGTGCTAACGGCTTCAAGATTAGCAACTTTATTAGTTAGCTCATCACAGTGTTTGCACATGGTTTCCATTTTAGCAAGCAAACTTTTATAAGCATCTTGTGAGCTAGCTAACTTTTCTTTTAATTTTTCATTTTTCTTTACAAGTTGCTCATCATTGATTGTGCATGCATTTGTTGTTGCACTAGCCTCAAGTTGCTCAATTTTAGTAGATAGTTCAACATTGAGATTTGCAACGTTCTCATATTATTCAAGCAATGTTTTGTAGGATACTTGTGAACTATCTAGCTTTTCTTTTATTTTTTTGAGCTTCTTTTGTTGACAAGTGCAAACTTTAGTATAAATAAGATTTTGTTGCACAATTTCTTCATAAGAAGGCATTTCATCATCACTATCACTCTCACTAGAGGATGAGCTTTTGTTACCTCATGCCATAAGGCACACACGTGAAGAGCTTGATGATGAGTGCTTGTGCCCTTGCCTCTTATGATGGTGTTATTCTTCACTTGAAGAATCATCCCATGACCTTATTAATGTGAGGGCTTGGTTCTTGCACGCCTTCTTCTTTGTCTTGGGTGTGGGATTGTTTGGGCAAACTTCCACAAAGTGCCCCAACTCGTTGCATCCATAGCACCCTCCTTTTCTTTGCTCATTTCTTTGATTGGTGAAGATGATATCTTGAATTTGGATGGGCACACCCTTGACATTAAGTGTAACAACCCAAAAATCACAGCTACAAAATTTTTCATAAAACCCCATGTGATGATGAGTGTCATTGTAGAAGCCAACCCTAAGTGTAGCATTAGCAGCAACCCAACTAGACAATTTCATGAGCATGGCATGTCATTTGTTATCATGTTTATTTAAGTACCGACAAATGAAACATAGCATGCAGTGTCAACTCAAATAAGTGATTTGGATTTTCATTTGTTTTATGTAATGTCTAGACAACACCTTTAAAAGAAATACACCATAAAGTAATTAATACTCAATCAAAGAATAAATGCTTAAAAGAGAAAACTAATTCTACCTTTGTATAACAAAACTCCACCTATTTTTGTTATACAAAATAGCTAAATAAAATTTCCTAAAAAATTAAGTGCACCAATTTGGAATTCAAATTCTAGAACCAAATTCGAATTCAAACAAAAGAGAAGAAATGAACAACAAAATAGAAAAAGGAAGAGAAAGGATGTAGGCCTCGCAAGCCGCCTCGGCCTGCTCGGCCGTGCCAGCCAGCCCAACCGGCCTGCCAACCCTTCCCGTATTCCCAGCGCGCGCGCGGCCCACGAGCTGGCCCAACGCGACGCCCATGCTCGCGCACCCGTCTGCCTCGCTCGCAGCCACTGCCCGCTGGACCCCGCATGTTAGCCACCCCGCCTACAGTGTCGTCTTCCTCACCCACGCCTCAACCGCCTATGCGACCGGTGCCCGACAGCGGTGGCAGGGGTGGGCCAGGGGGTCACGCTTGAGGCATGGCCTTGTCCCCTTGGCGCCGCGCCCACGCAACCACGCACGGCCGTTGGATGAGATGCACGCCTCCGATCCTCCTCAATCTCCAGCCATCGAACACCAGGCTCCGTGGCCGAGCTCGGCTATAAGAGCCCCCGATCCCGGTTGCCTTAGCACTCGTCCCATCACCCCGCCGCCACTTGGTGGCCAACCACTTCACATTGAGAGTAGAAGGCTGATTAGGAGTTCGAGAGAGGAGAACGGACTCACTGCCGGGAGGAGGACCGGGAGCACGCCGGAGTTTGGAGCACCGCCGCGGATCAAGCAGGAGCAGACGACACTGCACGGCACTGCTTCTGGAGCTACACGGCCGCAACTCGCCACTGCACTGCCATCCTCTCTTCCATAGCACCCACGGTGAGCCCCCGATTCTTCCCCTGCTCGCCGCCAGACCTTGCTACTTTAGCCATGGCGCTCCATACCATGAGCGTGTAGGCCAAGGCCATCCTCGGTCTCTAGGCACACAAGCACAGCACACTCACGCGCACATCGCGACCATCTCTGAGCCCTTGAAAGCTGTAGACCTCTCCAAGTCCCACGGACGCCGTAGCCGAGCACGCATGTCATAATCACGATGCCGCCGCCATGGCGCAGCCACCATCGGAGCACCAGACCACCGGTCCGAGCACCAGACCATCGATCTGAGCACCAGACCACCTCCGAGCACCGGATCACCAGTCCGAGCACCGGATCACCAGTCCGAGCACTAGACCACCGGTCTGAGCACCCAACCACCGGTCCGAGCACTAGACCACTGGCCAGAGCACCGACCACCGTGGCCAGTACTGCTAGGAGCGCCTGGTGCCTCCTTAACTCACCCGTCCTATTTGCTGAAGCCACGGGTAACTCACGCGCACGTCGTGACCACCCCGCTGGAGCCCCGTAGTGACCCACGCGCCTCACCGTCGTCACTAGGTCGCCGTGGCCGCCGGAAAGACCCAACCGGCCACCTAGAAATCGGAAGTCCTGCCCTATGCTCTGGACGCCCTCACCACATCCACACGGATCCGTAGGAGCCTACACTCCCCATTGTGACACCCCTCCGAGGCCATAGCCCCGACACCGACGCCACCGACGTGATCGGAAGACCACCGCTGTGGCCAAAGCCACCAGAGGCCCTAGAGGACCCCTCGAGCTGCCCAACATGCCCACTGCACCCGCGCCATAGAACCGGCTAATGCCGCTACACCCGCACCATCCCCGCACGCCGGTTGTGCTTGAGCCACCGTATGCCATGACTAGTGACTTAGGAAGCACCATCCGTCGCCCTGACCCCACCGTTGCAGTCGCCATGGAATGGGGAGGCTTTTCCCCACCTCAATTGGATGCCTGAGCCGTTGTGGGAGCTCACCAGTGAGCACGTCGCCGATGGGAGCACGCCGTGGAAGAAACAGAGGAGAAGGGGCAAGTTGAGCGGCGCAGCCCTGCACCCGGTGCACATGAGCCGAGCCGAGGGGAAATGGCAATGGACTTGATCCACCATGGACCCTGCCTTGGGTCCATGGACCGTGAACTTGGGTCTACCGTGAGCCATGCTCACGCCCACAGCCAGGAAATGAAGCCCAGTAGGAGCCCAACGGCGCCATGTGGCAGCGCCACAGCACGCCACGTGTCCGGGTCGGCCCGGCCCAGACCGGCCCAAATCCAGCCCTATCCAGGCCCAGTTTGAACTCGGCCCATATTTACCGTTGACCGGTCAACGGTGACCTAGCCCCACATGTCAGTGACATTGACAGTCTTGACCCACACGTCAGATGCTGACGTCATGCTAACGTCATGCTAACGTCCGCTGGACCCCACCTGTCAGCTCGGAACCGAGACGATGACGTCAAGCAGGCATCATCATGCCACGTGGACCAGTCATAGCGCGACACGTGTTAGCCTAGGATTAATTCAGCCTTTTTCCATTTTCAGAAATGAACTAAACTTCGGAAATTCATAACTAATTCATACGACCTCAGAAAAATACAAAACTAGGACCAAAATTCATCTAAAATCAAGCTCTACGCAATGAACCCATGTTTGAGTGCATTTGGCTCTTTTGAATTCCCATTGCTTCTTTGTGCTATTCTATAGACGTCGCTAACGCGACTAAAATGCGAATGATGCAGACTTGGAGGAGAACCAGATAGACAAGGACTGTGAGTACCATGAGGAGTACAGAGACGACTACACTGAAGGTGCCACATCCCACCCAAATCTTGTAGCACCTATTACGCATGGCTAATATAGAACTGCTATTACTTACTTTACTGATATAATCATGTTATGTTTGGACTTGCATGGTAGTATGCTTACTTGATGGCCTTTTACCTTGACGCAACCTTACCCCTGCATACCCTGCTATTAGGCTAGACACACGCATACTGCTATATTTCAATGCTTATACTTCTACTACGCTTATACTACAATAATGCGTGGTGGAAATTGGTGTTATCTGGATTACGAGGAGAGTGCTGCGTGTGTGACTTGGGTGTGTGGAGGGTGAGGGTTGTGTTGACCAAGTTGGAGTATACGGCGAGCCTGGGGCAAGTCTTGCCATGGGGTGCTACCTGGGCACCCCTAGAAATGGATACATGTGGTGGGTAAATGGTATATGAGGTGGTCTTGGGTGTGAACCTATGATGGGAGGAGCCCAGGATGGAGGTGCTGTGGTGGCATGGTAAATGGAAACCCTGATGAAGACATTCTAGCTTGGTCAATCCTAAGGACTTACTAGTACTTAGATTCATCGGGAAGCCTTATGTACCACTCGCCCTACATGGTGCAGGACGGCCGAACTACTTGGTAGGATATTGCCACTACTGCTAGGTTGATAGCGGACAGTGTAAGGAGGTACGGGGCATAGAGGATTTCCCCCACACCCTTCCAAGACTTCATGGAGACCTTGTGGACCTGTCTCATGACTCACAGTTTCAGCCACCCCAGACTAGACTTGGGGTGTACCAGGGCTGAATGGTAGAGTGGCATTATCCTAGTCTAGCAAGCGGCTGGAATCAGCCCAGTTGACGACGGTCAGCGAAGAAGGCGGATCTTGTGGTTATGTAAAACCTCTGTAGAGTGTATGGTTGATCGATCGATACATGTGCCGATTTGTCGGCTATGGACCTTTCCTAGGTTTCGCTTAAACTAGATAGTGAGATGAGTCCTTCTCTTCTTCCCCTGGAGTGAGTGTTTGGTCATAGCCAGGGGCTACAGGCCTTGAGACAGTGCCGAGAGGGAGTTGGCCTGTCGACTGAGCGATGGTATAGTTATGGTATGGTGATGGCGTGGAGATGGTGGTGCAATCGATCCCTGGATCGAAACATGGCCTTGGAATGGGAATGGGGTGGAATGAGAGTGGTAATGGTGTTAAAACTTGACCAACTACTATTATATACTTGATATGCTAATGCATAGGAAACCCCAACCATATAGGTTCCTTTGATTATATCCAACTTGCATCCAATTTCCACAAAGCAATGCTCATAGGGTTGGGAGTGGCCAATACAAATCGTACTGATAAATTTTGGCACACAGGTTCTACTAAGGAGTATAGCTCCAAGGAGTTTGACGGTTAAGGGGTTCGTGCCTACGCTCAAGTTTGGCGATCTTATCTTCAAGCTGTTCTGAATGAATGCTACTTTTGATTCCGCCAATGCGGCGATGTAATAAATTATGTAATTCCGCACTATTTGTACTCTGATATTATCGTTGTATGGATGTGATATTCGACTGGGATTTGGGTAATATGATCTTCAATGGTCTTATTACACTTCGACGCTGTGGATTTCCCTTCGTGGAAATCGAGGTTGTTTCAGTTGGTATCAGAGCCATACTTGACCTTAGGACGAAACCCTTAGAAATGGACGAAAGAATAGGACGTGAACAGCCCTTCTTTCGGTTATATACCGACCCTGCATTTACTTTTATGCAAGGCTTATCTATTATGGACCTGCTAACACATGTTCCTTAAAACATGCAGATGGCAATGAACGTCGACTGGCCGCCTCTAGGACCGCTACCTCTGGACCACGCCAAGCTTACCTTCGACCTATGTGAGCTCGGGGGTTTTGCACAGACCCTCTACCGAGTTCTCGTCATGGGTCACCTGCACCAGGAAGCCAGCTCAGGAAGGAGGAATCGAAGGACCAGTTGTCACCTCAGTCAAGTTCCCAGCTAGCACTACCTTACCTTCTATCCCAGCTTTCACCGAGTTAACTATAGAGGACACAGTCAAGGAGGGACTGTGAGCTATCTCACACAAGGCACTTCGTAGAGTGATGAGGGACCACTATGAGCACCTAAAGACAACAGAGTTCTATCTACTTCCCCAGGCCCTCGACCTCAGCCTTACCCCTAGTGAGCAGAGTTTCACAGCAGGCAGAGTTATCCTTACCAAGGAGGATAGATGCCTTCGTGTCTCAGCTATTCACCTACTGGAGTAGGATAAGTACGTGACCTAGTTGGAGCAGAGGAGACGTTAGGACCAAGCCCTTCGGTGGGAGTACCAGGAGCGAGACTCGCATAGAGCACAGGAGCGAGCTAGTCTACTAGAGATAGTTGCCAAGCTACAGGACGAGCTCAACCGTCATGAGGAGGTCCATAGAGCCAAGGTCGCTGACTTACAGGACAAAGCAGCCGACCTAGGCAACAGGAACTGCTACCTTGATAGCAAGGTCTTGGAGTTGCAGAGTGAGTTGGATGACAAGAAGGCCGAGTTCAGCCGTAGAGGAGATAGAGAGAGATCCAAGGGGATTGATTTGCTGAAGATCCAATCTCGGAATAAGACCATGACTCGAGAGCTAGAGGAGTTCAGGAAGAAGGCTGTTTGCAACCAGGGTCACCTGATCGAGGCACTCAGGCAGACTGAGTACCTATAGGACAAGTGTGAGAGGACATGGCAGGCTTGGCAGAAGTCTGTCAAGAAGCACCTCAGGGAGATGGAGGGTATGTGGGATCAGCTACCCAAGGAGATTCGTAGCAAGACGAAGCCTAGGATAGAGGAGTTTGAGTTAGCCCTGACTCGCCTCAACCTAGACACCTGCCCTACCTTACTTAGAGCCAAGCCTACTGAGGAGCTCGCTAAGGTCCTGAAGTACGTGTCTTGACTTCACAAGTCTGATGAGGAGATTGAGAACGAGAACAGTCATATCCCAGCTGCAGTGTACGAGTTAGAGTAGGATGACCCTACGTGGTCATGAGTCATGTCAGTAGCTTCCGTAAGATGTACCCCATATGAGATGTATTGTGAGACATTATGCATAGTATGATTCTCGCACATCTTCTAGTGTAGCTACTGGAGATGATGCTATGTAATAAAACCCATGTAATGAATGTTTTGGATCTTATTGCATCTTATGAATCTTAATGCTTCTTTGTAATGAGTGTTGGATAGTATAAATGTTTTTCTTTAAATCGTCAAAATCATGTAATCATATCAAATTATAAGCACTCATGGCACAAGCACTAAAGATTCTCTATGATCCGTGTTGCAGATGCCGAACCACCGATCCAATCGCCTAATGATCCGTGGACATGCGCCCACCCCTGACCTAGTTGAACCCAATGGGGGACGTGGTGGCAACAACCGTGGCCATGGCCATGGCCATGGACGTGGAGGGATACCCTTCCACTAGGAGAATACCCCGCCACCTAAGGAGAACATTCCACCACCACCACCACCAAACCTGGCAGAAGTGATGGCACAACAAACCCAGCTTCTTGCAGCTCTTGTTGAAGGAGCAAACCGTCGCCAAGGAGGTCAGCAGTATGACTTCCAAAGGAAGCTAGAAGGATTCCTGAAGCTAAGACCACCTACCTATGATGGCACCGACCTTGACCCGCTTGTAGCCAATGACTGGCTCAAGGAGATGGAGAAGAAGCTTGACCTCACTACTTTCACCGACGATGAGTGTGTTGGAGCAGCCGCACATCAGCTCACAGGTGCAGCACGCGTCTGGTGGGATAGTTTCAGTGATTCCCATGAGGACCCTGCTAACATCTCGTGGGATGAGTTCGCCGAAGCATTCACTGAGTATCACATTCCCAAGGGTATCATGGAGGCCAAAGCTGAGGAGTTCCGCAACATCAAGATGGGAAAGGACAGGGTGACTGAGTACACTACTCGCTTCACCAACCTTCTACGCTATGCACCTTCCTATGTTGTGAACTCTGAGAAGGAGAAGTTGTACTATTACCGCAAGGGACTTAACCCGCACATCAAGTTGAAGTTTGGCGGTATTGAGAGCAACACGTTGCGTGCTCTGGTGGATCGCTACATCTAGATTGAGAAGGGTCGCGCTGAAGCTGGAGAAGAGTATAGGGAGAGGAAGCGTAAGCCTGACGAGTCTCTCTGTGGTCGTGATCGCAAGAGGTTCTGCAGAGATGCACCATCTAGGGAACGCTCTCGCCACAATAGGGATGACAACCCTACATCGAGTAGGGGAAGTGGAGGCTACACCACCAAATACTCCTGCCCTGCTCAGGATCGATACACCTAGGACCGTTATGCTCAGGACCGCAACACTCAAGACCGTTTCAACCGTTCCCGCTCAGCGAATGAACGCCCAGCACAGAACCGCTCCGCACCAAGCACTGGAAACTGGAAGGCACCCGCGCCAACCCCTACAGGCGGTACGCCTTTCACCTATTTTGCTTGTGGCCAACTAGGTCACAAAGCCACTGAGTGCCCACAGAACTCGGCTACTCAGAAGTCTCAGTTCAAGGGATATGCTATCCGTGGTCGTCTCAACCATCTGGACGCCGAGGAAGCATAGGCTACCCCTGACATGGTGTACGGTATGTTTTTAGTTAATGGCAATACTGCATCAGTTCTATTTGACTCTGGAGCAACTTGTTCTTACATATCATCCAAATTTGCACGAGAGCATGACCTACCTATAACCCCACATGAAAAGCCTATCATCACCAGCTCACCTTTAGGAGACCTAGAGTGCACCCACATCTGTAAAGGAGTGAGTCTTACCATTGAGGGCCTTATCTTTAAAGCCGACCTAACCTTGTTACCTTCCACCAACCTAGATGTCATCTTAGGCATGGATTGGTTACCCAATCACCGAGGTATCATATCCTGTTCACCAAGATACGTCCAAGTGACCCACCCATTAGGTCAAGTCATTAGATGTGAACCCCAGTCCGGAAAGTCCACCTCTATTTTGTGTGCCCTTAAAGCCAGTTCAGAGTCACAAAGAGAGGAGAAGATAGTTCATGATGTGCCGGTGGTCAGAGACTATTCTGATGTATTCCCTGAAGAATTACCGGGTATGCCACCAGACTGTGATGTAGAGTTCATCATTGATCTTTTGCTGGGAACAGGGCCCATTGCCAAGAGACCCTATCGCATGTTAGTTGATGAACTGGCTGAGCTCAAGAAACAGCTTGATGAGCTCATCTCGAAGGGATATATCAGACCCATTGCTTCACCCTAGGGATCCCCTGTTCTGTTTGTCAAGAAGAAGGATGGTTCGATGAGAATGTGCATTGATTACTGGAACTTGAACGCAGTCACCATCAAGAACAAGTACCCCCTGCCAAGGATTGATGATCTGCTTGATCAGCTCAGAGGTGCCAAGTATTTCTCCAAGATTGATCTTAGATCCGGCTATCATCAGATGAGGATTCGAGAGAGTGACATCCCGAAGATAGCTTTTGTGACTAGGTATGGGCAGTTTGAGTTCACCGTGGTGTCCTTTGGACTCACAAATGCTCCCGCATACTTCATGAACATGATGAATAAGGTTTTCATGGATGATCTGGATAAGTTTGTGGTGGTATTCATTGATGACATCCTTGTCTATTCATCCACCACTGAAGAACATGAACATCATCTAAGAATGGTACTTGAGAAACTAGCCCAACATCAGCTCTACGCAAAGTTCAGCAAATGCGAGTTTTGGCTACAGGAAGTTGCCTTCTTGGGCCATGTACTATCAGCTGAAGGTGTTGTAGTTCACCCAGCTAAGATTGAAGCTGTGAAAGAATGGGATCAACCCCGTAATGTGACAGAAGTCAGAAGTTTCTTGGGATTGGTTGGATATTATCGCCGATTCATCGAAAACTTCTCCAAGATAGCTCGTCCAATGACCAATCTTCTAAAGAAGACCAAGGAGTTTGAATGGACGTCCAAGTGCGAGCAAAGCTTCCAGGAATTGAAACCGAAGCTTACCACAACTCCTGTGCTAGCATTGCCTGATATCAGCAAAGATTTCGTGGTCTATTGTGATGCATCCCATCAAGGACTTGGTTGTGTACTGATGCAAGATGGAAGAGTGATAGCATATGCGTCTCGATAGTTCAAAGAACACGAGAACCATTACCCAACTCATGATCTTGAGTTAGCAGCAGTTGTGCATGCCTTGAAGATCTGGAGACACTACTTGATAGGCAACAAGTGTGACATCTACACCGATAACAAGAGCTTGAAGTACTTTTTCACTCAAGAAGATTTGAATATGAGGCAACGCCGATGGCTAGAGTTGATCAAGGACTATGACCTGGAAATTCACTATCATCCAGGAAAAGCTAATGTAGTCACAGATGCTCTCAGTCGCAAGAGCTACTGTCACACTTTGATCATAGAATCCGTACCACCTGAGCTCAAGGAAGAGATTGATAATTTCCAACTTGAGATACTACCGCATGACTTGTTGAATGAGCTCCACATACAGTATGATCTCACAGATCGCATCCGTCAAGCTCAGAAAAGTTGTGAAGAGATTGAGTATCTTCGTGGTCTGATGAAACTAGGCTACAAGACCAACCACCAAGAAGATGAACAAGGAACCATCTGGTTCAAGAACAGAATCTATGTTCCATCTGACCCAGCACTACGAGAGGAAATTCTGTCAGAAGCTCACAATTCCAAGTACTGTATTCACCCTGGAGGTTCAAAAATGTATCAAGACTTGAAGAAACACTTTTGGTGGAAAGGCATGAAGACAGACATTGCAGGACATGTGGCATGTTTTGACACCTGCAATAGAGTCAAGGCTAAACATCAAAGGCCTACAGGATTGCTAAAGCCTCTTGACGTTCCTAAGTGGAAATGGGAGAACATATCCATGGATTTCATAGTTGGATTGCCCCGCTCACAGAAAGGCAATAATTCCATCTGGGTGATTGTTGATCGTTTGACCAAGATTGCTCACTTTGTACCAGTTAAGACCAAGATCAATGCCAAAAAATTAGCGGATCTATATGTTGAGCATATTCTCAGACTACATGGAGCTCCCTCTAGCATTGTATCTGATCGTGGTCCTCAGTTTGTGTCCCGATTCTAGGAAGCTCTGCACAAGTCCATTGGAACCAAACTTAATTTCAGTACCGCTTATCACTCACAGACAGATGGATAGACAGAATGAGTAAATCAGATCTTAGAAGACATGCTTCGCGCTAGTGTACTGAATTATGGCTCTGATTGGGAGAAATGCCTACCTTATGCAGAGTTCTCTTACAACAATAGCTACCAAGCTAGTATCAAGATGTCGCCATTTGAAGCTCTGTATGGCAGACCTTGTAAGACACCTTTGATGTGGTCCCAACCAGGAGAAAGAACGTTCTTTGACTCCGCTAAGATTCAAGATGCAGAAGAAGGAGTTGCTCAAGTGAAGGAGAATTTGAGAATTGCCCAAAGTCGATACAAGAGTTATGCTGACAAGAGGAGGAGAAAACTTGAGTTCAATGTGGGCGACTTTGTCTATCTCAAGGTATCCCTGCTACGTGGAACTGTCAGATTCCATGTGAAAGGTAAGCTTGCCCCTAGATTTGTTGGCCCATACAAGATTTGTAAGAGGATTGGAAAGCTCGCCTACAAACTTGAGCTACCCGAGGAATTGAGGGGTGTACATCCCGTATTCCATGTCTCATAGCTACGCAAGTGTTTGAGAGTGCCCGATGAAGTAATTCCAACTAATACACTTGACATTCAAGATACACTTGAGTATAAAGAACATCCTATCAGAATTCTGGGCAGAGACACCAAAGAGACCTAAAGCAAGACTATTCCCATGTGCAAGATCCAATGGAGCAATCACACAGAGAGAGAAGCAAGATGGGAGAAGGAGTCTGACCTCCGGCTACGATATCCTTACCTCTTTGAAGAGTACGTTACACTTTAATCTCGGGGATGAGATTCTGTTAAGGGGGTAGGACTATAACAACCCAAAAATCACAGCTACAAAATTTTTCGTAAAACCCCATGTGATGATGAGTGTCATTGTAGAAGCCAACCCTAAGTGTAGCATTAGCAGCAACCCAACTAGACAATTTCATGAGCATGGCATGTCATTTGTTATCATGTTTATTTAAGTACCGACAAATGAAACATAGCATGCAGTGTCAACTCAAATAAGTGATTTGGATTTTCATTTGTTTTATGTAATGTCTAGACAACACCTTTAAAAGAAATATACCATAAAGTAATTAATACTCAATCAAAGAATAAATGCTTAAAAGAGAAAACTAATTCTACCTTTGTATAACAAAACTCCACCTATTTTTGTTATACAAAATAGCTAAATAAAATTTCCTAAAAAATTAAGTGCACCAATTTGGAATTCAAATTCTAGAACCAAATTCGAATTCAAACAAAAGAGAAGAAATGAACAACAAAATAGAAAAAGGAAGAGAAAGGATGTAGGCCTCGCAAGCCGCCTCGGCCTGCTCGGCCGTGCCAGCCAGCCCAACCGGCCTGCCAACCCTTCCCATCTTCCCAGCGTGCGCGCGGCCCACGAGCTGGCCCAGCGCGACGCCCACGCCCGCGCAGCCGTCTGCCTCACTCGCAGCCACTGCCCGCTGGACCCCGCATGTCAGCCACCCCGCCTACAGTGTCATCTTCCTCACCCACGCCTCAACCGCCTACGCGACCGGCGCCCGACAGCGATGGCAGGGGCAGGCCAGGGGGTCACGCCCGGGGCATGGCCTTATCCCCTTGGCGCCGCGCCCACGCAACCACGCATGGCCGTTGGATGAGATGCATGCCTCCGATCCTCCTCAATCTCCAGCCGTCGATCACCGGGCTCCATGGCCGAGCTCAGCTATAAGAGCCCCCGATCCCGGTTGCCCTAGCGCTCGTCCCATCACCCCGCCGCCACTTGGTGGCCAACCACTTCACACCGAGAGTAGAAGGCTAAGGAGGAGTTCAAGAGGGGAGAACAAAGTCACTACCGGGAGGAGGACCGGGAGCACGCCGAAGTTCGGAGCACTGCCGCGGATCAAGCTGGAGCAGACAACACTGCACGGCACTGCTTCCGGAGCTACACGGCCGCAACTCGCCACTGCACCGCCATCCTCTCTTCCACAGCACCCACGGTGAGCCCCCGATACTTCCCCTGCTCACCGCCGGACCTTGCTACTTCGGCCATGGCGCTCCATACCATGAGCGCATAGGCCAAGGCCATCCCCGATCTCTAGGCACACAAGCACAGCACACTCATGCGCATGTCGTGACCATCTCTGAGCCCTTGAACATTGTAGACCTCTCCAAGTCCCACGGACGCCGTAGCCGAGCACGCATGTCATGATCACGACGCCGCTGCCATGGCGCAGCCACCATCGGAGCACCAGACCACCAGTCTGAGCACCAGACCACCAATCTGAGCACCAGACCACCTCCGAGCACCAGATCACCAGTCTGAGCACCGGATCACCAGTCGGAGCACCAGACCACCAGTCCGAGCACCCGACCACCGGTCCGAGCACAAGACCACCGGCCAGAGCACTAACCACCGTGGCCAGTACTGCTAGGAGTGCCTGGCGCCTCCTTAACTCGCCTATCCTATTCGCTGAATCCACGGGTAACTCACGCGCACGCCGTGACCACCCCGTTGGAGCCCCGTAGTGACCCACACGCCTCGCCATCGTCACTAGGTCGCCATGGCCACCGGAAAGACCCTACCGGCCACCTAGAAACCGGAAGTCCTGCCCTGTGCTCTAGATGCCCTCACCGCGTCCACACGGATTCGTAGGAGCCTACACTCCCCACTGTGACGCCCCTCCAAGGCCATAGCCCCCACACCGACGCCACCGACGTGATCGGAAGACCGTCGCCGTGGCCAAAGCCACCAGAGGCCCTGGAGGACCCCTCGACCTGCCCAACATGCCCACTGGAGCATTGTGACGCCCACGCATGCCACAGAACCGGCTAATGCCACTGCACCCGTGCCATCCCCACACGCCGGTTGTGCTCAAGCCACCGTACACCGTGACTAGTGACTTCAGAAGCACCATCTATTGCCCTGACCCCACCGTTGCAGTCGCCATGGCGCGGGGAGACTTTTCCCCACCTCAATTGGATGCCTGAGCCATTGCAGAAGCTCGCCGGTGAGCACGTCGCCGATGGGAGCGCGCCGTGGAAGAAACAGAGGAGAAGGGGCAAGTTGAGCGGCGCAGCCCTGCACCCGGTGCACATGAGCCGAGCCGAGGGGAAATGGCAATGGACTCAGTCCACCATGGACCCTGCCTTGGGTCCATGGACCATGAACTTGGGTCCACCATGAGCCGTGCTCACACCCACAGCCAGGAAACGAAGCCTAGTAAGAGCCCAACGGCGCCATGTGGCAGCGCCACAGCACGCCACGTGTCCAGGTCGGCCCGGCCCAGACCGGCCCAAATCTAGCCCTGTCCAGGCCTAGTTTGAACCCGGCCCATATTTACCATTGACCGATCAACGTTGACCGTTGACCTAGCCCCACATGTTAGTGACACGGACACTCTTGACCCACACGTCAGACGCTGACGTCATGCTGACATCAGCTGGACCCCACCTGTCAGCTCGGAACCGAGACGATGACGTCATGCAGACGTCATCATGCCACGTGGACCAGTCATAGCGCAACACGTGTCAGCCCAGGATTAATTCAGCCTTTTTCCATTTTCAGAAATGAATTAAACTTCGGAAATTCATAACTAATTCATATGACCTCAGAAAAATACGAAACTAGGACCAAAATTCATCTAAAATCAAGCTCTACGCAATGAACCCATGTTTGAGTGCATTTGGCTCTTTTGAATTCCCATTACTTCTTTGTGCTATTCTATAGACGTCGCTAACGCGACTAAAATGCGAATGATGCAGACTCGGAGGAGAACCAGACAGACGAGGACCGTGAGTACCGTGAGGAGTACGGAGATGACTACACCAAAGGTGCCACATCCCACTCAAATCTCGTAGCACCTATTACGCATGGCTAATATAGAACTGCTATTGCTTACTTTACTGATATAATCATGTTATGTTAGGACTTGCATGGTAGTATACTTACTTGATGGCCTTTTACCTTGACGCAACCTTACCCCTGCATACCCTGCTATTAGGCTAGACACACGCTTACTACTATATTTCAATGCTTATACTTCTACTACTCTTATACTATAATAATGCGTGGTGGAAATTGGTGTTATCTGGATTACGGGGAGAGTGCTGCATGTGTGACTTGGGTGTGTGGAGGGTGAGGGTTGTGTCGACCAAGTTGGAGTATACGACGAGCCTGGTGCAAGTCTTGCCATGGGGTGCTACCTGGGCACCCCTGAAAATGGATACCTATGGTGGGTAAATGGTATATGAGGTGGTCCTGGGTGTGAACCTGTGATGGGAGGAGCCCAGGATGGAGGTGTTGTGGTGGCACAGTAAATGGAAACCCTGATGAAGACATTCTAGCTTGGTCAATCCTAAGGACTTACTAGTACTCAGATTCACCAGGAAGCCTTACGTACCACTCGCCCTATATGGTGTGGGACGGCTGAACTACTTGGTAGGATATTGCCACTACTGCTAGGTTGATAGCGGACAGTGTAAGGAGGTACGGGGCGTGGAGGATTTCCCCCACACCCTTTCGAGACTTCATGGAGACCTTGTGGACCCAGCTCATGACTCATAGTTTCAGCCTCCCCAGACTAGACTTGGGGTGTACCAGGGCTGAATGGTAGAGTGGCATTATCCTAGGCTAGCAAGCGGCCAGAATCAGCCCAGTTGACGACGGTCAGCGAGGAAGGCGGATCTTGTGGTTACATAAAACCTTTGCAGAGTGTATGGTTGATTGATCGATACATGTGCCGACTTGTCGGCTATGGACCTTTCCTGGGTTTCGCTTAAACTAGATAGTGAGATGAGTCGTTCTCTTCTTCCCCTGGGAGTGAGTGTTCGGTCGTAGCTGGGGGCTACGGGCCTTGAGACAGTGCCGAGAGGGAGTTGGCTTGTCGACTGAGCGATGGTATAGTTATGGTATGGTGATGGCGTGGAGATGGTGGTGTAATCGATCCCTGGATCGAAACCTGGCTCTGGAATGGGAATGGGGTGGAATGAGAGTGGTATTGGTGTTAAAACTTGACCAACTACTATTATATACTTGATATGCTAATGCATAGGAAACCCCAACCATATAGGTTCCTTTAATTATATCCAACTTGCATCCAATTTCCACAAAGCAATGCTCATAGGGTTGGGAGTGGCCAGTACAAATCGTACTGATAAATTTTGGCACACAGGTTCTGCTAAGGAGTATAGCTTCGAGGAGTTTGACGGTTAAGGGGTTCGTGCCTACGCTCGAGTTTGGCGATCTTATCTTCAAGCTGTTCTGAATGAATGCTACTTTTGATTCCGCCAATGCGGCGATGTAATAAATTATATAATTCCGCACTATTTGTACTCTGATATTATTGTTGTATGGATGTGATATTCGACTGGGATTTGGGTAATATGATCTTCAACGGTCTTATTACACTTTGACGCTGTGGATTTCCCTTTGCGGAAATCGAGGTCGTTTCATTAAGCCTTTGGATCATCTTCTCCACCTTGTTGATAAGTTTGATTGATTCTTCATCAAGGTCGGAGGTGGAGGAGGAAGATAGATCATCATCACTTGAATCTTCATCATCATCATCATCCGCATCTTCTTCTTCTTCTTCACTTGAGGAGCTTGAGCTTGTCTCAACTTGCTTGCCCTTCATCTTCTTTTTCTTGCCACATGCAAGAGCTTTGACTTTGCTTGATGAAGAGGCTTCTTCTTGACCCATCTTGTGTGACATTTCAAATGCCACTATCTTGCCAATGACTATGCCCGGGGTCATGGAGCTCAAGTCCTCCATGTTGTGAAGGATGGTGATGATGCTTGTATATTTATTTTGTGGTAGCACGGAGATGATCTTCCTCACGATGTCCGCATCATCTAGCTTTGTTAATCCTATAGAATGGAGCTCATTGATAATTAGATTCAAATGATAATACATATCATGAACAAGCTCATCATCATTCATTTCGAAGGAATCATAATTTTGTTTAGCTAGACAATGTTTTTTGCTCACGGACATTACTTGTGCCATCATGGAGCTCTTGAAGTTTTAACCAAATTTCATGTGCCGTATTTAAAGTGAATACTTGGTTAAACACATCCATGCTAAATGATTCAAACAAGCAATTCTTGGCTCTAGCATTGAAATGAATTTCCTTTTCATCACTCTTCGTGGGTTTATCAGGATTCTTAATGGGTTTCATCCCATCACGAGTAACTCTCCAAACTCCCAAATCAACTGCCTCAAGGTAGCAAGCCATTCTAGCTCTATAATAGGGGAAGTTAGTGACGTCAAAGTGCGGAGGCCTAGAGGTATCCATCCCAACCACTCTAAATAGCGTCGGCTCAACGACGGTTAAGCCAAAGGTCCAAATTGAGCCAACCGGCTCTGATACCAATTGAAGGGGACTGTGACGCCTAAGAGGTGGGTGA
The DNA here is from genome assembly GCF_019320115.1 of Miscanthus floridulus. Taxonomy (NCBI): domain Eukaryota; kingdom Viridiplantae; phylum Streptophyta; class Magnoliopsida; order Poales; family Poaceae; genus Miscanthus; species Miscanthus floridulus. Next base: position 127,862,617 of record NC_089587.1, read on the forward strand.
ATTAGGCAACTTATAAATCTACTTCTTAAACTATGGCTTCTTTTTCTAACCTTAGCAAAACCTATGTAAAAGATAAACTATCTAAATGTGCAACTATGGTTTTGCTAGTGTGTTGCTATCTCTACCACAAAAGGAGTAATACAATCAATGTAAATGCGGAAGCTAAAGAGCAAGGTAGAGATATGCAAACTCCCGTCGATGACTTCGGTATTTTTACTGAGGTATCGAGAAGCACGTAAGCTTCCCCTTAGTCCTTGTTGGAGCCCCTTGCAAGGAATCCCTTGGAAGGGCCAAGGTCCTAGTCGGGTAACTCTATGGATAGCCTTAGGCCTTCTCCACGCGCAAGTGGGTCTCCGACGTGCCTTTTGGCAAGCCTCTCCCGGATGCTCCCTGCTGTCTTCACTATCAAGCTTCTGGCCGAAACGCCGTGGGCCTTGTTCCCTCTAGTACACGGTGGTGGCCACACCACAAACGCTATTGGTGTGATCTCGCAAGACTACAAGCCCCTCCAATGTACAACAATGGTGCGCGCAAGCACCAAGTGGTAAGAGGTATGCAAAACTCACTAAACACTAGGCCTAAACCTAGAGCAAGCGCATAAGCGTGGTCTAATCAACCTAAGCACTTTGCAAAGCACATACGCTAATCACCTAATAAATCACTAAGCACTATGCATGTGGAGATCACTAAAATGGTGTATCAACACCCTTGGTATGTTTCCTCAGCTCCTCACCTGTCATTTGGTCGGTTGGGGGTCATATTTATAAGCCCCACTGAGAAAGTAGCTGTTGGGGACAAAGTCCCGCTTTTCTGCTACTGACCGGACGCGTCTGGTCATCCCAACCGTTGGAGCCACGAACAACTGATCGGACGCTGCCAGAGTCCGGTCTCTTGCCACCGGACGCGTCTGGTCGGAAGTTCGCCGCTCTAGAACCTCTCTGTACTCGATCGGACGCTGTTGTCCTGTGTTCGGTCGATTTGTCGCCAGCATCCGGTCAATGTTGAGTGTGTTGTCGGGCTGATGAACAGTGCCATCGGTGTGTCCAGTCGATTTACTTGTTCAGTGTCCGATCGTTGCTGCTGACGCCTGCTGTTGTCGAGCCACTGATCGGAGCGTCTGGTCACTTTCCTCCAACGTGCGGTCACTTCTGTGAGCTCGTTTCTTCGCGATCTTCTGTGCGGCTTGGTTCCTATCTTCGTGCTTGGACTTTGCTTGATATCTTGGGTCTTCTCTTATGCTCCTAAGGTCTTGCTTGTGGTGTTGGTCATCGGATCATCAAGTCACCTTCATCCAAGTCACATCTTGCACCCTATTGAACTACAAAACAAACACTTGCAAATTCATTAGTCCAATTTGGTTGTGTTGGTCATCAAACACCAAAATTCAAATGAAATGGGCCTATGGTCCATTTTCCTTGAACCATCCATTGCAATGGCCGGTCCTTAACCGACACAGATAGGGAAAAAGTGTAACCAAGCTATGCCCTGTTGGCCATAGGACACAACCTATTACACCCACCAGTACCCAAACCATATCCTTGCCCGGTCACCATTTCTCTTTTGCACTATTTTATCATGAGTGACCATAATTATCACCTATTGTGAGTAACGATAGGTTACTCATGCTACCAAAATCCTGAGCATAGCAGCTACTCGACCTATACTAGTAGGACTCATAGGTAGATATATTTATGCATGTAGTTTCCATAAAATGCCTGTAATATAAGTGCACATCATATATATTAAGTGATTGTTTAAAATAAGGGTTATGCACCGGGGCTTGCCTTGGGCAAGAAGTGGGTCAACAAAGTTAGCACTGAATGGCTCTGAGGCTCCCTCCTGCATGAGGATCTCCTCCTCGTACTCCTCAATGACCTCCTCATAGTCCTATTTGTCCGTAGGCACGAACTCTACCAACTCGTGATCTACATGCATGAAATGATGATACAACACTTAGTAATACGGCAACAGTAACTCTTAAAATAAAAAATACATCTATCAAGCTACAAAGCGAGTTCTACCGACTAAGGTGCTAAGTTATCTACTATTACCACTAACAAGTATGAAGCATGACATATATTATCATAGCAACTAAAGGTATTCTTACTCTTAATACCGATTTACTCTATATATATGATAAAACTAGGAGTACTAGCTACTCTAGTTATCAACCTACTATAGGGCTACAAAATTTACAGTGAGTACATAATAATCTAATGAACTGACTGTAAAAATTTCATGACTAAATCTATCATCAATTTGCCACAAAAATTTCTACAAATATTAAGCTAAATGATACTATGCTTTCTAAATTGAATTTATGAACCTATCATCATCAAAGCTAATTGTAAAGTAACTACACCAACAAATAGATAGTATTTTTGTGAACCTAACAAATTTTGTTTCACTATTTTTGGACATCTATAAGATTTACTACAAATTATCAAAGATTAGCTCAAAACCAAATTGAATAAACACTTATTACCTTACTCGAAAATGGAAAACCTAATTCTACCGCGTGGCTCAAAACGCGAGCGGCCTGGCCTAGTTTAGTGCAACGCGCACGCACACGCGACGCACGGCGTGGCCCACGCGGGGGCGTGGCCCAGCCGGGCGATGATGGCTCGCGACGGGGAGGCCCGCGCGCCCTGCCTATTTTGCAAAAATGGCCCTAGCCTAATGGCAAATCACTCTGAGACCCATGGCACTATTCCTACAGTCATCTACTTTGCAGATAAGTCCACGGAACAACCTATGTTTGCAATGATGATACCCTCGGGCACCCGCGTGCGCACCGATGTGGTGGCGCTGGAACACGGCGGTTACGCCGGCCAGACCAGCCCTTCCTCGGCCTATCTATGGAGCTGATACCTGCCTATGCGTGAACTCAAAGTACTGGGAAAAGTAATGGGGATGGGGATCCCGGTCTTCCGTCAGGTAGAGGTAACTATTGTTGTGGCGGAGAATGACACACCGATCCGGCTTTAGATCAAAAGATCGAACCCTACAATCTTAGCACCACAGCTCCTCTGGTTATCAAACAAGTCATGGACCAGGTTGACCTCACCAAGAAGGCTCATCCCTGCCTATGCAACGAAGAACACAAGCAAGAACAAGAAAGAACACAACTAAATTGCAGATGAATGATTAATCTCACAAAGTTGGGGTCTCACAAACCGATGAACGGCCAAACTGTTCTTGACAGAATAATCTAAGCAAAACCCAAAACCTAATGACGGCGGCGGCGTATGATTATAAAGGTCTTAGGGTCGTTGCCTACCCTAGACATGCCCCCTAATGGGCCCAAACACGATACACGGTCCATCGGACCAAAAGACGGTGTCGCAGCACCCTAGTAGATTCTGGATGCTGATTTATTTCGATGATTCACAAAGATTCTGGAGGCCTTTTGATGTGAGACCACTTGGATTGGCGTCCTTATCAAATTATATTTCCAACCATATGTGGATCATCGAAAACGGAGTCCGGATACATCCTGGGTGACCAGTTTTAGGCAGACTGGTCCTAGAGGCTGAGGTAGACTCAAAATCATGTTGGACCAGGCCTCTGGTTTCTGTTGGATGTCCTTGCTGGTCATCATCGCCTTCACCTCTTCCTCTAAGTCCCTCATGACACTCTCCAATGTTCCTAATTAATATAACATCATTAGGTAGCAATCTATTCTCAAAAGTATGAAAAGGATCACTTAAGAACAAGCTCACCTCTAAATTAAGTTGTCACACACGGTGGAGCAGCACCCTAACAGATTCTGAATGTTCACTTGTTTCTACGATTCCCATTGACTCTGATCGAATTTTAAGGTGGGACTGGTGCCATTGGAAGCTCCATGAAATTATCTTTCCATCCATATAAAGAACGCCCAAAACAGACACTGTATGCGACCTGGGCATCATTTTTAGTACGTGCTGCTCCTAGACTCCGAGACAGGCTCGAACTGTAGATGCTTTGGGCCTCCACCTCGGAGACTCGAACCGAATTAGCCTCAGGCCTCCTTCTTGACTTGGACACCCTTGCTGGACTCCTAACCCTCCATACCATGTGCCAAACATGGTCATATGCATGGGTGTCATGTCCTCATCATCCTCCCGTTCTTGATGAAAAGCCGTCCTCGGTGTCAATTGTGCGTAAAACTGATCCTGCACAACATAAAGGAGAACGGGGTTGCAAAGACAAAGGGAACTGAAATAATTGTGAGAAGGAACGTGACCATGTTTCCAAGTTTCTAGCATGTCATCTCGCATAAAAATTTCAGCAAGCATGTAGACTCCATGATCCGAATGCACACGATGTATGTCAACACTATCCTACAAAAGATTAGAACTAACCAAAGACAATGCAGGAATAGATGATCTAGCAGACATAGGTAGCAACCAACAATGCTCCCCTTCTTGGAAGTGAACTTGTTTCTTTGAGGAACATGAGAAAATGTTTGTATTATCATGGCTGCCCTCTAAACATTCATAATCTTGTACAACAAAAGAAAAATTCATATTACTACGAATGTATACTCGATGTATCAAATATTATCCCTTGTTGTTATATTTGCCAATAACATGATATGTATGTTTAGAAACCCAAGGCAAATCAGCATATTTAAAAAGGCTCTCCTCCAAACAATCTAGGTTACACAAAACATCAAATTCAATGTAACACAAAGTATGTAAAGAAGACAATAGTTTGAGCTCATCAGTTTTAGTAGCAATATGAATAACATGTTTACTTTTAGCACAAGTGATTGGCTCCAAAACATGTAAAACTGAAGTATCACCAACCAATTCATCTCTATCACAAGGAACATCAAGCAAATTATCATGGGACAAAGAGAAATCAAGAGAGGATTCCACTAACAATTGCTCTATGATAGCATGGTTTGTGAAAAAAATTAGTACATTAAAACAATTTTCACCTTCTGTGAGTGTAGCACCATGGGCATTACCTGTTGAAAGGTCCTAATGGCTAGAGGGGGGGTGAATAGCCTAATAAAAATTTTACAACAACACTTACCAAAATGGTTAGACAATTATAAGGCGAAGCAAGTGTTGCGCTAGCCTACTCAAAAAGCAAGCCACCTACCATAATTCTAGTTTAGATAGTATCTATTCACACAATAGCTAAGATACTCCTCTATGTTAGTGTGCTCTCAAAGATTAACTAAAGAGCCACACCAACAAACCAAGCAAGCTCTCACAACTAGGTACACTAAAGAGCTTGACAACTAGTTTGCGGTAATGTAATGAGAGTAATCAAGAAGGTTATACCGCCGTGTAGATGAAGGAACCAATCAATCACAAGGATGAATAATAATGAAGACCAATCACCTCGGAATCAATGATGAACATAATGATTTTTACTGAGGTTCACTTGCTTGCTGGCAAGCTAGTCCTCGTTGTGGCGATTCACTCACTTGGAGATTCATGTGCTAATTAGCTTCACATGCCAAACCCTCAATAGGGTGCCGCACAACCAACACAAGATGAGAATCACACAAGCCATGAGCAATCCACTAAAGTACCTTTTGGCTCTCCACCAGGGAAAGGTCGAGAACCCCTCACAATCACCACGATCGGAGCCGGAGACAATCACCAACCTCTGCTCGATGATCTTTGCTGCTCCAAGCCGTCTAGGTGGCAGCAACCACCAAGACTAACAAGCGAAATCTGCAGCAAATCACGAACACCAAGTGCCTCTAGATGCGATCACTCAAGCAATGAACTTGGATTCACTCCCAATCTCACAAAGATGATGAATCAATGATGGAGATGAGAGGGAGGGATTTGGCTAAGCTCACAAGGTTGCTATGTCAATGAAAATTGCCAAAGATATGAGCTTCACCCGGCCATGGGGCTTACGCCCCCACGAAATAGAGCCGTTGTACCCCTTCACTAGGCACAACACGGGCTGATCGGACGCTCCGGTCATGTTGACCCGACGCTGGACCTCAGCGTCCGGTCGCCTAACGACCGCCACGTGTCCCGACTTTAACGGTAACTTGTGTTCATCGGATGCTGCACTATAACTAACCAGACGCTGAGCCACCAGCATCCGGTCATTTCCAGTAAGGTTCTAGAAATGCAAACCGTCCACCAGATGTGTCCGATCTTGCATGACCGGACCCTGCCAACGTCCGGTCAGAGACCCTAGCCTCTGAGCGCTGTCTGACAATAGGACTAGACTCACCTCACCAGCGTCTAGTCAGTCCATGACCCAGCGTTCGGTCGATTGACCGACACTGGCGTCTACGCTGCCACACTTGACCGGACGCGCTGGTCCTTCTGAGACCAACATCTGGTCACTTAGTGACCAGCAAGACTAACTCCTTTTCACCTCTAACTTCTTCACCCTTGATCAAATGTGCCAACCACCAAGTGTATCACCTTGTGCACATGTGTTAGCATATTTTCATAAACATTTTCAAGGGTGTTAGCATTCCACTAGATCCTAAATGCATATGCAATGAGTTAGAGCATCTAGTGGCACTTTGATAATCGCATTTCGATACGAGTTTCACCCCTCTTAATAGTACGCCTATCAAACCTAAATGTGATCACACTCTCTAAGTGTCTTGATCACCAAAACAAAATAGCTCCTATGGTTTATACCTTTGCCTTGAGATTTTTGTTTTTTCTCTTTCTTCTTTCCAAGTCCAAGCACTTGATCATCATAATGGCATCATCATTGTCATGATATGATCTTCATTTGCTTCACCACTTGGAATGTGCTACCTATCTCATGATCACTTGATAAACTAGGTTAGCACTTAGGGTGTCATCAATTCACCAAAACCAAACTGGAGCTTTCAATCTCCCCCTTTTTGGTAATTGATGACAACCCTTATACAAAGATATGAAATAAAATTCAATTGAATCCATGTTGCTTGTCCAAGCATATTTGCCATGTGTAAAAGGATATGGACAAGTTTCATGAACCCTAAATGGTAGCAATTGCTCCCCCTACATATGTGCTAAGAATTTGGATTGTAGCTTGCACATATGCTTAGATAGGAAATATAGGAGTCATTGTCTACCAAATGATGCTAAGGTATAAAAGATGGACCTTTGAAGCGTGATACCAATCGGAGTGCACTATTATACTATGCTTAGCACCATGGTTAGCTTGATACCACTTGTACACATGCTTTGAAAAGATAGCACTTGGAAATACTTGGAAATGAAATCATAGATATCCGATGCATGCTAGTTTTTCATTTTATCATTCAAACCTACAACTAGCATACATCACACAAGCATGGATATTTAAATTTAAAACTTGTGCTATGCCAGCAAACATATGAAATGCACATTCAAATGCACCATACAAGTTCATGAGCTTGCTCCCCCTACTTGTGTGCTCTCCCCCTATGACAAATTTTCCCTTATCACTTGTATCTTTTTTTGTCTTCCCCTTTGTCACTTATGTCTTTGTTTCACTTATATTTTTGCTTCTCTCCCCTTCCACTATCTTTTCACTTATCTTTGTGCACGATTTCTCCCCCTTTGTCATCAATGACCACAAAGGCTTAAAATATAGATAGTACCACTTGTAGGGTCGAGATTATCAATGTCAATCAATGGGGTGAGGATCATTTTTCAAATTTGGTCCAATCTAGATCATTTACCAAACATATTTAACACGATTTGATCCAAGGACAAGCTTCTTCACACCTCCAAATGAGGGTTATCTTGTACCATGTTGAGTTAAACACTTAGAGTTTATTTTCTAGATTAAACACTAAGTTTACAAGCCCATAAACATGTCATATGCTATCACTAGATTAAGTCAAGCATAGAAGCAATAGTGATACCATATAATCATCAAATTAATTTGATTTTCATGAATGAGCCTAATAAAATAGAACCACTTGAAGGTCCTAAAAGGATTGAAAATGTGACTAGATGCACTAAACATGTCCTTAGCAAGGATGTATGTCATGCCAATCAACTTTTACCTTGAATAGCTCGAAGGAGAGGCATGTCATATTAGTGGGGGGTGCATCAACACATATTTGAGAAATCCAATATGTTCAACTCATTCCTTAGCTTGCAAAACCTTTTCTCATCCAATGGCTTGGTGAATATGTCGGCAAGTTGATCTTCAGTGCCTACACTCTCAATACAAATGTTCCCTTTTTGTTGGTGATCTCTTATGAAATGGTGGCGGACATCAATGTGCTTTGTTCTTGTATTTTGAATCGGATTGTTGGTTAGCTTGATTGCACTCTCATTGTCACATAGCAATGGCACTTTCTTAAACTTGATTCCAAAGTCACTCAAAGTGGCCTTCATCCAAAGTATTTGTGCACAACAACTACCGGTGGATATGTATTCGGCTTCAGCGGTTGATAATGCAATACTATTTTGCTTCTTTGATGACCATGAGACAAGTGATCTTCCTAATAATTGACATGTGCCTAAGGTGCTCTTCCTTTCAACCTTACATCCCGTATAATCCGAGTTGGAGTAACCAACTAGCTCAAACTTTGCTCCTTTGGGATACCACAAACCAACATTTGGTGTATGCTTCAAGTACCTCAATATTCTCTTAGTAGCCTTTAAATGACTTTCTCTTGGTGAGGGTTGAAATCTTGCACACATGCATACACTAAACATGACATCCGGCCTTGATGCGGTCACATAGAGTAGGCTTCCAATCATAGACCGATACAACTTTTGATCCACCATGTTTCCACTTGCATCACTATCCAAGTTGCCACTAGTTCCCATTTGTGTGCTAATGACTTTGCTATCAATCATGCCAAACTTCTTGATCATGTCCTTGATGTACTTGCCTTGACTCACAAATGTACCATTTTTCAATTGCTTGATTTGAAGACCAAGGAAGTAACTCAACTCTCCAATCATGGACATCTCAAACTCATTAGCCATCATCTTTCCAAACTCATCACAAAAATCTTGGTTAGTTGATCCAAATATGATGTCATCAACATATATTTGCAATACAAATAGATCTTTTCCAATCTTCTTGATGAAAAGAGTGGTGTCAACCTTGCCCATTGTGAACCCTTTAGAGAGTAGGAAATCCCTAAATCTCTCATACCATGCTCTAGGTGCTTGCTTCAAGCCATACAATGCCTTCTTCAACTTCTACACATGGTTGGGCTTCTTATCATCTTCAAAACTGGGAGGTTGCTCAACATATACTTATTCATTGATGTAGCCATTGAGAAATGCACTCTTAACATCCATTTGATAGAGCTTTATGTTGTGGGCACAAGCATAGGCTAGCAAGATTCTAATTGCTTCCAATCTAGCAACCGGGGCATATGTTTCTCCAAAGTCAAGACCTTCAACTTGTGTATAGCCTTGTGCTACCAATCTTGCTTTGTTCCTTACAACTATCCCATCTTGATCTTGCTTGTTTCTAAAGACCCATTTAGTTCCAATCACATTGTGTCCCTTTGGTCTTTCTACTAACTCCCATACTTGATTTCTTGTGAAATTATTCAACTCTTCATGCATAGCATTCACCCAATCAACATCCTTCAATGCTTCATTTATCTTCTTTGGTTCAATGGATGACACGAATGAGAAGTGTTCACAAAATGATGCCAATCTTGATCTTGTTTGTACACCTCTAGAAATATCACCAATGATAGTGTCCAATGGATGATCCCTTGCAACATTGGTTGGTTGGAGCATTGGAACTTGATTGCTTGCATTTGCTTGATCATTGGATTGAGATGATGTACTAGCCACTTGATCTTGTTCATTATCATGAGATCCACTTGTACTAACTTGATTTGTATCATCTTGCACATTTGAGTTAGATAGCACTTGCACTTGATCTTCTTCATCACCATTCACTTGCCTAGGCCTTAATTCACCAATATCCATGTTCTTCATGGCATTTGAAAGTTGAATGCCTCTAACATCTTCCAAGTTCTCATTCTGTACTTGTGAACCCTTGGTTTCATCAAATTCAACATCATGAACTTCTTCAAGAGTACCACTATCCAAATTCCAAACTCTATATGCTTTGCTTGTCATGGAATAACCAAGTAGGAATCCTTCATCACATTTCTTGTCAAACTTGCCCAATCTAGTGCCTTTCTTCAAGATATAACATTTACAACCAAAGACCCAAAAATATGCAATGTTGGGCTTTCTACCATTCAAGAGCTAATATGGTGTCTTCTCTTTCAATCTGTGACAATAGAGGCGGTTGCTACAATAGCAAGTCATGTTGATAGCTTCAGCCCAAAAAGATTGACTCACATTGTACTCACTAAGCATAGACCTTGCCATATCAATGAGTGTTCTATTCTTTCTCTCAACAAGGCCATTTGATTGAGGAGTGTACTTGGCCGAGAATTGATGTCTAATTCCAAATTCATCACATAACTCATCAATTCTAGTGTTCTTGAACTCACTACCATTGTCACTTCTAACTCTCTTGATGGTTGTTTCAAACTCATTGTGACTGCCTTTGACAAATGATTTGAATGTTGCAAATACATCACTTTTGTCCACTAGAAAGAATACCCATGTGTATCTAGTGTAGTCATCCACTAACACAAAGCCATATTTATTTCCACCGATACTAGTGTATTGTGTTGGCCCAAATAAATCCATGTGCAATAACTCAAATGCTTTACTAGTGCTCATCATGCTTTTCTTAGGATGGGTGTTTCCAATTTGTTTGCCGGCTTGACAAGAGCTACAAAGTTTATCCTTCTCAAACACAACATCTTTCAAGCCTCTAACCAAGTCATGCTTAACCAATCTATTCAATTGTTTCATTCCAACATGACCAAGCCTTCTATGCCATAACCAACCCATGCTAGACTTAGTGAACAAGCATGTAGATAATCGAGCTTCACTAGCATTGAAATCAACCAAGTATAGATTCTCATATCTAAAACCTTTGAAGATCAAGTTAGAGCCATCTACACTTATGATCTCTACATCATCTACACCAAATATGCATTTGAATCCAAGATCACACAATTGAGCTATGGATAGCAAATTGAAGTTCAAGCTCTCTACTAGCAACACATTTGATATGCTCATGTCATTGGATATTGCAATCTTACCAAGCCCTTTGACCTTGCCTTTGCCATTGTCACCAAATATGATACTATCATAACCATCATTGCCATTGGTGTTGATTGAGTTGAACATTCTTGTATCACCGGTCATGTGTTGAGTGCACCCACTATCAAGAACCCAATGCCTTCCTCTAGCTTTATAATTGACCTACAAAAGAAGATCAATTCCTTTTAGGTACCCAAACTTGCTTGGGTCCTTGAAGGTTAGTCACTAAGCTCTTTGGTACCCAAATGGCTTTCTTCTTTGAGCCCATCCATGGTTTACCAATGAACTTAGCCTTCACACCATTTGTACCCCTAGTAAGCATATAGCATGAATCAAGCTTTATGAAGGATACATTAGCTTGTGATTTTTTGTTCATGCATTTTTGCTCTACATGACCAACTTGCTTGCAACTAGTGCAAAACCGACTATTGTTCTTCACAAAACTAGTCTTGTGAGGAGCAAAGGCCACCTTGCCTTTCTTGGGGGTATAGCCCAATCCCTCTTTGGCTACCCAAGCACATAAGCAAGCGGTCCTCACCACCATAAGCTTTAGCTAAGGTGCGAGTGAGCTTATTGACCTCCTTCTTGAGGTTCTCATTCTCAACTACTAGTGAGCAACCACAAGTGAGACCATCACTACTAGATGAGGTAGAAGTGGAGGTGCTACAAGAAGGGTTAGTAGGAGCAACAATGATAGGCATGGATAGTGATTCATCAAATATATCACAAGTTAAACCTACATTGCAAGTTTCAACATGCTTCTTTTTATTTTGCTCATCAAGCAAAGATGAATGAGCCTTTTCAAGCTTTTTGTGAGCTTTGCCAACCTTCTCATTGGCTTCCTCTAGCCTCTCATGAGATGCATTGAGCTCATCAAAGGCTTGCTTAAGGTCCTTTAGTTCCTTACGCAAACTTTTGCATTCCCTTCTCTTGATGTCAAAGTGTTCTCTAGCATCTTCTAGCATGTCAAATAATTCATCTTTAGTGGGTTCATCAATATCACTATCACTATCATTTTCATTTTCATGTTCATTTTCATCATCATGTTCTTCATCACTTGCATCATCACAAGATTGTACCTTAGTGGCCTTAGCCATGAAGCATGATGAAGATTCGAAGAGAGAAGGCTTCTCATTGATAGCAATGCTTGCAAGAACCTTCTTCTTGGTGGTCTTGTTATCATCACTATCATCATCATCATCACTTGAGGAAGCATCACTATCCCAAGTGACTACATATGAACCACCCTGCTTCTTCTTGAATGCCATCTTGTCCTTCTTCTCTTTCTTTTCCTTCTTGTCCTTCTTCTTGTTCTTCTTGTTGTCATCATCATTGTCGCTATTGTATGGGCATTGAGCAACAAGATGATCTTTGCTTCCACACTTGAAGCACCTTCTTGACTCTTCTTTGTTCTTGGATGAAGGCTTCTTTCTTCTAGCATGGTAGCCCTTCTTCACCATGAACTTGCCAAATCTCTTGACAAAGAGAGCCATCTTCTCATCATCATCATCATCCCAAGATTCATCTTCTTCACTTGATGTTTCTTGCTTAGCTTTGCCCATGGATGATGTGGCTTCGAATGCCATGCTCTTCTTCTTGTCATCCTTCTTCTCATCTTTCTTCTCCTTCTTTTCTTCCTTCTCATCATCATCTCTATAAGTATCATCGGTCATTATATCACCCAATACTTGGTTTGGTGTCATGGTGTCCAAACCGCTTCTTACTAGAATGGTGACCAATGTGCCAAATCTTGAAGGTAAGCATCTCAAGAACTTATGGGAGAAGTCCTTGTCCTTCACCTCTTCTCCAAGTGCTTTGAGATCAATGACAAGCACTTGAAGCCTATGGAACATCTCCGACACACTCTCATCCTCCTTCATCTTGAAGCTTGCAAACTTCTCTTTGAGGATATATGCCTTAGCACCCTTTACGGCTTGAGTGCCCTCAAATGATTCTTCCAACTTCTTCCAAGCTTCATGTGCCATCTCAATATTCTTGATTTGCTCAAATGTTCTTTCATCAATTGCATCATGAATGGCACTTAGAGCAATATCATTGTTTTGGAGAAGCACTTCTTCGGCCGCGGTGGGATTCTCCGGATCTTCAATCTCAATTTTGGTTTCTACCACCTTCCAAACCTTTCTATTGATTGACTTGATGTGTGTGGTCATCTTTGACTTCCAATAAGGATAATTTGTGCCATCAAATTGGGGTGGCTTCTTGGTGTTGTTGATTTGAGCCATTTTTACACCGAAGGTTGTTAAGCCTCAAATCACGGTGACCTCGGCTCTAATACCACTTGAAAGGTCCTAATGGCTAGAGGGGGGGTGAACAGCCTAATAAAAAATTCTACAACAACACTTAACAAAATGGTTAGACAATTATGAGGCGAAGCAAGTGTTGCGCTAGCCTACTCAAAAAGCAAGCCACCTACCACAATTCTAGTTTAGATAGTATCTATTCACACAATAGCTAAGATACTCCTCTATGTTAGTGTGCTCTCAAAGATTAACTAAAAAGCCACACCAACCAACCAAGCAAGCTCTCACAACTAGGTACACTAAAGAGCTTGACAACTTGTTTGTGGTAATGTAATGAGAGTGATCAAGAAGGTTATACCGCCATGTAGATGAAGGAACCAATCAATCACAAGGATGAATAATAATGAAGACCAATCACCTTAGAATCAATGACGAACACAACGATTTTTACCGAGGTTCACTTGTTTGCTGGCAAGCTAGTCCTCGTTGTGGCGATTCACTCACTTGGAGGTTCATGCGCTAATTGGCTTCACACACCAAACCCTCAATAGGGTGCTGCACAACCAACACAAGATGAGGATCACACAAGCCACGAGCAATCCACTAAAGTACCTTTTGGCTCTCCACAGGGGAAAGGTCAAGAACCCCTCACAATCACCACGATCGGAGCCGGAGATAATCACCAGCCTCTACTCGATGATCTTTGCTGCTCCAAGCCATCTAGGTGGCGGCAACCACCAAGAGTAACAAGCGAAATCCACAGCGAAACACGAACACCAAGTGCCTCTAGATGCAATCACTCAAGCAATGCACTTGGATTCACTCCCAATCTCACAAAGATGAAGAATCAATGATGGAGATGAGTGGGAGGGCTTTGGCTAAGCTCACAAGGTTGCTATGTCAATGAAAATTGCCAAAGATATGAGCTTCAACCGGCCATGGGGCTTAAATAGACGCCCCCACAAAATAGAGCCATTGTACCCCTTCACTAGGCACAACACGGGCTGACCGGACGCTCTGGTCTTGTTGACCGGACGCTAGACCTTAGCGTCCAGTCGCCTAACGACCGCCACGTGTCCCGACTTTAACAATAACTTGTGTTCACTAGACGTTGCGCTATAACTGACCGGACGCTGAGCCACTAGCGTCCGGTCATTTCCAGTAAGGTTCTAGAAACACAAACCGTCCACCAGACGCATTCGGTCATGCACGATCGGACCCTGCCAACATCCAGTCAGAGACCCTAGCCTCTGAGCGCTGTCCGACAATAGGACTAGACTCACCTCGCCAGCATCTGGTCAGTCCATGACCTAGCGTCTGGTCGATTGACCGAGACTGGCATCTACGCTGCCACACTTGACCGGACGCGCTGGTCCTTCTAAGACCAGCGTCCGGTCACTTAGTGACCACCAAGACTAACTCATTTTCACCTCTAACTTCTTCACCCTTGCTCAAATGTGCCAACCACCAAGTGTATCACCTTGTGCACATGTGTTAGCATATTTTCATAAACATTTTCAAGGGTGTTAGCATTCCACTAGATCCTAAATGCATATGCATGAGTTAGAGCATCTAGTGGCACTTTGATAACCGCATTTTGATACGAGTTTCACCCCTCTTAATAGTATGGCTATCAAACCTAAATGTGATCACACTCTCTAAGTGTCTTGATCATTAAAACAAAATAGCTCCTATGGTTTATACCTTTGCCTTGAGCTTTTTGTTTTTCTCTTTCTTCTTTCCAAGTCCAAGCACTTGATCATCATCATGGCATCATCATTGTCATGCTATGATCTTCATTTGCTTCACCACTTGGAATGTGCTACCTATCTCATGATCACTTGATAAACTAGGTTAGCACTTAGGGTTTCATCAATTCACCAAAACCAAACTAGAGCTTTCACCTATGTTCTCAGCAGGAGTAATAGGTGCATTGTGAAGTGATGATTCTGAATTTGCATATGAGGTTGTGAGATCCTCATTTTCCTCCATGTCATCCTCTCGCTTATGTACATTATCCTATAGAAGGTTAGTCATAGCAAGAGGAATAACAACAGACTCTTCCTATAAATGGTGCACCTCATCATATGAAGTCAAAACAAGAGGTGGATTGACAAAGGTTTCTCGCATAAGGAGTTTCATATCATTCCAAGTTTGAGGTTTATTAGAAGGATCTAAAGACTCCCACCAAGATAAAGCAGAATGTCGCAAAACACTAGCTGCATTTTTTACCTTCCTCCTTGGACACATAAAGCGAGTAGCAAATATGTTATCTATGGCAATTTCTCACTCCATGTACTCATCATCACCTATACCATCATAAGTCGGTGGATACGAACAACCTATCATTGTTAGAAGACATCAAAAAGACAACACAAAAGTATTATCCCTATCAAATGACTATGTGGTTGCAGTGGTGTCACTTTTCACAGCAAGTGGAAGCATCTTACCAAGCTCTTACAAAATTCTTACCAACGCAAGCAGTGGATGGTACAACCGACAGCTGGTTCATGATACCTGTGAGACAATGGTACTGAGATTGCAAGGGCCTTTATCTGTACTGATCTAAAGTATATATGTGGAGCTTGGGAGGCTTAAAATATGGTAGCAAGGAATAACAATAATTTAATTCAAAAATTGCAAGATTGAAAAGTAGTCCCAAGCTAGTCTATGTTGTCGGCCTAAACTCGTCCTGGACCTAGTTCAAGAAAGCAACAGTAGAGCTCGGCACAAAGGATGCAAGCACTTCTAAATTGTTTTTTCCACTTTCTTTTTTTTTCTTGCTCTTTTTCTCTTTTTTTTAGGGTGCGGCTTTTTTGCACCTTTGCCTTTTATTCTTTTTTTCAACCAAAGAACCCAAACTGCAGCAATATATTACAACTCAACCTGACAACAAACTACACTCTATAGGCGAGGAATAGCTAGAAGATTTTATGCAACAGGACAGGTTGAACTACGCTGCTCAAACACAAGGTTATAGGCAGTCCAAAGCTTCTAGCACTGAATGTAGAGTTACTGGCAAATGTGAGGCAGGCTCCCTGCTATGCTTTTTCTGAAAATGCCTCCTTGTTTTTAATTAGTGCATTAGCAGATTGGAAACTTCAATGTAGAGTCAAAAAGATTATAGGACTCTCTAACCAAGTAAACTTCTTCTTTTGCAAAAAAATACGCTGACCAGCAAACTCAAAGCGTGAACCAGGAACCAGATATGAACGAGACCTAAACACGGCGAAATGATGACACGCGAGGGACGACCATTCAATAAAGCAAACTAAAATTAAAATATTGCAACGGCACAACGGGAGATAGGATAAGGAGAAAACAAAGATTAACACAAATATTTTTGTGGGGCAATTTTCGGGATTTATAGGACAAAGACAAAACAAAACTAGGGTAATGATAAACCAGACGGTAATACCTGAAGCTCCGATTACCACTTAATGGGGATGGGGATCCCGATCTTCCATCAGGTAGAGGTAACTATCGTTGTGGCAGAGAATGACACACCGATCTAGCTTCAGATCGAAAGATCAAACCCTGCAATCTTAGCACCATAGCTCCTCTGGTTATCAACTAAGTCACAGACTAGGTTAACCTCACCAAGAAGGCTAATCCCTACCTACGTAACGAAGAACGCAAGCAAGAACAAGAAAGAACACAACCAAATTACAGATGAATGATTAATCTCATGAAGTTGGGGTCTTACAAAGCGATGAACAGCGAAACTGTTCTTGATAGAATAATCTAAGCAAAACCCAAAACCTAATTATGGAGGTGGTGTATGATTATAAAGGTCTTAGGGTTGTTGCCTACCCTGGACATGCCCCCTAATGGGCCCAAACACGATACACGGTCTATCAGACCAAAAGACGGTGTCGCAGCACCCTGGCATATTCTGGATGCTGACTTGTTTTGACGATTCCCGTTGATTATGGAGGACTTTTGACATGAGACCACTTGGATTGGCTTCCTTATCAAATTATCTTTCCAACCATATATGGATCGTCAAAAACGGAGTCCAAATGCGTCTTGGGTGACTAGTTTAAGGCAGACTGGTCCTGGAGGCCGAGGTAGAATCGAAATCATGTTGGACTGGGCCTCCGGTTTCTGTTGGACGTCCTTGCTAGTCATTGTGGGGGTATTAACCCCTATATCCTTATAGCTAGGCTTGGGCCAGCCTAGACCAGGGGTCTGGCCCACTAGAAGATGACGCGCAGCCCGGCCAATCTGCTCGGAGTCCCGCACAAGGAATCAAGGCAGACATGGAGATCAAGCAAGATCCTGGTCGGTTAGAATAGGAATCCTTATCCGTCCACCTATGGCAATTGTAACTGGTTAGGATTAGTTTCCAGATCTGTAACCCTGCTCCCCAGACTATATAAGGTGGGCAGGGGACCCCTCTAAAAAACATCTCTCATTGATATACAGCAATACAATCAGACACAGGACGTAGGTATTACGCCTTCACGACGGCCAAACCTGGATAAAACCTCATGTTTGTCTTGTGTCACCGTCTTGTTTGTAGCTTGCGCATCTGTCTACCGATAATCTACTACCTTGGGCATACCCCTAGGTAGATTGTCGACCATATTTCGTTGATAGTGGCACGCCAGGTAGGGGGTGTATGTACTGCTCTCCAGACGAACAAGATGGTCATCATCCCTGGTTCCATGGCTACGCCGAACGGCCTCACGTTCATCATCAGCCAGATCACCTGGACCACTGGCTCCGACGACTTCATCGCCATGACCACGGAGGAGGCGTAGATTCAATTTGCGTCGACCACTGCTTCACCTGCATTGGCTACGGCTCCGAGCATGGTGGATCTGGCTCTGGCCACGCCAGCATCGTCTTCAGCCATGCCGACAACCCATCGTCCGCTTCCTTGCTACAAAGGGAGGTAGGTCGACAACATCAACCTGCTTAACTCCATCGATTGGGTCAGCACCAAACTTGCTAAAACCCTAGCTCTGGTAAGTTCGATTCAAAGTCAACCTAATGAGCAGGTAACCACTACCCACAATAGATCTACCCGACCAGCTCGGGCTAGTCGTCCTGCACAACTCGGTATGGATCTCGTGGTCACATCTACTCCTGAAGGGCGCTCCATTCATCGCCGACCAGCCCCCGCGACGGGTCTCCGGCTCTCCGAGTGCGAAGCCTCGATGGAGAACTACTAGGCTCAGCCCTACGGCCTGCGCAACTTTGTCAACATGGTCCGGATTGAGGAGTATCAAGAAGGATCGGTCCACACAGTTCAAGAGGGTGGCTCAAGCTCCTTGTCCAGCATCATATCTAATGGCTCTATCCACACTGAGCTCTAGCATCATGACAATGAAGGCGTTGAATATGATCTAGATATCCCAGACCACGCCCCGGGGTTCCCACGATTCCCATCCTTCCCACCAAGGCGAGGAGACTTGATCAATGTTGTCAGTAATGATGAACCACCGGCAATTGGCGAAACAGAACAAGAAAGGCTAGCACACGGAGCATGCAATATTGACCGGTTTAATCGCCAACAAGTCGAAGCCGAGGTAGAAGAGGAGGCACGACACATAAGGGTCCAGCCACGCGACCTTCACAATGCCTTTGATAGGGTGGGGGACAAGTAGGTCTTCAGGACTCCAAGCGCCAACGTAGCTGTTGTTATGGCGACAATGCAATGACTACCCAATACCTCGGAAATCCAGGCAGTCATGATGATATACAAGCTTACCTGACGGCTGCTATGGCCTAGACCGCAGAGATTGTAAATCAAGCCCAGGCTTCATCCGTCTCAGTTGAATCAAGCCACAGCCGCTAATACTCAAGTCGCTCACAGCCACCCAACCAACGTGGCTCGCACAACAACGACCCATCAGACAACCGTCAAGGCAGAAACGGTGGTCATGATGGTGGTCGGGATGACAACTGCCGCGACTACCAGGATGACAACCACCAAGACAACCGCGACAATCACCGTGATAACCGCGGTCACAGGGTTAACCAGGGTGGCAATCGGGATCGCTGTGATGGCAATAACAATCTCTGCCATTCCCTCAGAGAACGCGATCTGTGCGATCGCATTAACCAAAGAGCCAACGATCGTGCATCCCACGAAAGCTATCGCCGTATGGAATATGATACCACCCACAGCCCTCTGGGTTTGAAGCAGTTTACTCCACACCTTCGCCGAACTTCAAGCTCAAAAAACTTTAGAAGTACAACGGCAAGGAGAACCCTGAATTATGGGTCATGCTCTACGAAACAACGTGCAGATCAGCCATGGCCGACGAGCATGTCATGTCTAATTACTTCCCAGTCGCCGTTGGCCATGCAGGCCACCAATGGCTGGTCAGCTTGCCGGCGAACTACTTTGATTCTTGGCAAGAGCTCAAGCAAGCATTCATCGACAACTTCATTGGTACTTGCGAGCAACCTGGCAACAAATATGATCTGCAATGGATTTGAGATCGCAAAGATGAGCCACTACGCGAGTACATCAACGCTTCTCAGAGATGCGCATCAAGGTCCCGTCAATCTCCGACAATGAGGCAATTGAGGCTTTCATCACTGGTCTCCACTTCCATAATGCCCTAAGGGACAAGCTCCTCCGCAAGAGACCTGAATCAGTCACAGTGCTCCTGGCCACTACTAAAAAATATGCGGATGCCGATGATGCTAAAAAGATAATCATTAAAGAAGTAGCAAGGGTTCCATGCTCCGACCACCCCCCACACCGCGACGACTACCGTGGCAACCATAGTTGGAACGACAATTTTGATCGCCGCAACCAGCGCAACGATTCCCGCGACCACCACGACCAGCATAATCAGCGGCGTAATCACCGTGACGATTATAGGGGCAAGCGTGCTCGGGAAGACGACGGTGAGGTCAACACCGTTAAAAAAGGTGGCAGACATCACAACTATGAAGAAGACTACGCCAAAGCATTGAAAGGACCCTGCCAGCTCCATCCCAAGTCAAACCATACCATGGAGAATTGCCGTGTTCTTAAATCTATCTACACGTGCCAACAGGCTCTAGATACATCTAACAAGCCTAACGACGTAGGGGAGCAGTGTAACGAGGACAACGATGATAAAGACGTAGATCCCCGTCACAAGTACGTCAAGCCAACCGATCGCGTCCACACCATCATTGGGGGCAAAGTGTCCATCGAGACCAAACGAGAACGCAAGCTGCTCGCCCGTGCTTGTTTGAACATGGCCAACACCGACAACCTCATCGCCGATCCGCGGCTCCCTCCTTGGTCTCACCGCGAGATCTCCTTCAGTAGAAAGGACCAATGGGCTGCAATACTTGAGCCAGGACATTTTCCTCTGGTTCTTCATCCTTGTATCAACAAGGTTCAGTTCGATAGAGTGCTGATTGACGGCAGTAGTTCCATCGATATACTGTTCAAGAACAGTTTGCCAACCCTGAAGATAACCCAGGCTGATCTCAAGCCATACGAGGCACAGTTTTGGGGTGTTCTCCTCGGACAGAGCTCCACACCTCTTGGGCAGATCACGCTACCTGTGCAATTTGGTACCCCGGACTACTTCCGCACCAACTACGTCAACTTCGTGGTTGCTGACTTCGAAGGCACCTACCATGCTATCCTTGGTCGACCAGCGCTCACCAAGTTCATGGCCATACCTCACTATAGGTATTTGGTGCTCAAGATGCCTACTGAGAAAGGGTTCTAACTCTTAGGGGCAACGTATACGTAGCTTATACCTGTGAGGATGACAGCTTCAAAATAGCAGAGGCTCATGACCTCTCTATTCGCATGGACGAGACCACGCTCGATGCCAAGAAGACCCCAACCGACCACCTAGAGATCCCAGAGCTCGAGGCCCCACGCAAGAACATCAAGTCCAAAGAGCACAAAGTGATCCAGCTGGTCGATGGTGATCCCAGCAAAATGGCCCTTATCGGGGCCAACCTGGATCCTAAATAGGAAGACGCGCTCATCAGGTTCTTGAGGAGCAACATGAGTGTGTTCGCATGGAAACCCGCTGACATGCCTGGTGTACCTCGGAACTTGATCGAGCACTCCTTAAATGTTGATGGCAAGGCCAAACCTATCAAGCAGAAGATCTGATGGTTCGCTCGTGACAAAAAGGAGGCTATTAGGGTAGAAGTTACATGGCTTTTGGCAGCCAGATTTATCAAAGAAGTGTATCATCCGGAGTGGTTAGCCAACCCGGTTCTTGTACACAAAAAGAATAATGAATGGAGAATGTGCGTTGATTACACTGATCTCAACAAACACTGCCCTAAAGACCCTTTTGGCTTACCTCGCATAGACGAGGTCATAGATTGAACTGCCGGTTGCGAGTTGCTTTCCTTTCTCGATTGCTACACTGGTTATCACCAGATCACTCTCAAAAAGGATGACCAGATCAAGACATCCTTCATCACGCCCTTCGGCGCCTACTGCTACATGACCATGTTGTTTAGGCTCAAGAACGCCGGGGCTACCTACCAACGCGCCATACAGGCCTGCCTCAAAGACGAGATAAAAGACGACCTCATTGAGGCTTATGTTGACGATGTAGTTGTTAAAACCAAGGAAGCATACACCCTTGTTGACAACCTCGAACACACCTTTGCAGCTCTTAACACATTCCAATGGAAATTAAACTCAAAGAAGTGTATCTTTGGTGTTCCATCTGGTATATTGCTCGGCAATGTCGTCAGTCATGATGGCATACGCCCTAACCCAGAGAAGGTAAAAGCTGTCTTGGACATGAAGCCGCCCAAAAAGGTGAAGGATGTTCAGAAGCTTACCGGATGCATGGCTGCCCTCAGTCGTTTCATATCAAGATTAGGCAAAAAAGGACTACCATTTTTCAAGCTGCTCAAAGCATCCAAGAAGTTTGAATGGTCAGAGGAAGCAGATGCTGCCTTTACACAGCTGAAACAATTCCTTACATCACCTCCGGTCTTCACTGCTCCCAGAGAAGATGAAACCCTCCTGCTTTACATTGCGGCGACTAATCGAGTGGTCTCCACTACCATGGTGGTCGAGCGCGACAAGCCTAACCACGTCTACAAGGTACAGCGACCAATTTATTTTGTCAGTGAGGTGCTCAATGAATCTAAGACCAGGTACCCACAGATTCAGAAACTGATCTACGCCATACTAATCACATCCCAAAAGTTGAAACACTACTTCGACGGATATCACGTGGTGGTCATGATTGAGTACCCTCTGGGAGACATCATTCGCAACAAGGATGCAAACGGGCACATCATCAAATGGGCAATGGAACTATGCCCTTTCTCCTTGGAATTTGCAAGCCGTACTATAATCAAGTCTCAGGCACTTGTCGATTTCATCGTCGAGTGGACAGACTTAAGCACACCTGCCTCTTAGGGGCCCGCCAAGTATTGGAAGATGTACTTCGACGGCTCTCTCAACATCGATGACGCAGGAGCAGGAGTCCTTTTCGTATCACCATCCAAGGAGCAGCTCTGATATGTCCTTAGGATTTATTTCCTGGCGTCTAATAATGTCGCCGAGTACGAAGCATGCCTACATGGTCTGCGCATTACGGTCGAGCTTGGTGTCAAACGTCTCTATATCTACAGAGACTCAGCTCTGGTCATCAACCAACTCAACAAGGACTAGGATACGACCAGCGAAAAGATGGATGCATACTGCAAATCGATCAGAAAGCTAGAAGGCAAGTTCTATGGCATCGAGTACACACATGTGGTCCAGGACAAAAATCAAGCAACAAATGTGCTGTCAAAGTTAGGATCATCCTGAGCCAAAGTCCCACATGGCATATTTGTTCATGACCTGCTCATGCCTTCCATCAAAGAAGAAGATCCTACGGTCGACAAGCCTCCAGACCAGCTATTGGTGGCTATGGTTCCAGCGTCAAACACCACCGAACCACCTCTGACCACTAAGGAGCCTGACTGGAGAGTACCTTCATCAAGTACCTGATAGATGGTAGCGATTACACTGATCGGACAGAAAACGAACGCATGATGCATCGCAGTAAGCAGTATCTGCTCGTCGATGGCAAATTGTGGCGCAAGAACACGAAGGAGGAAATCTTGATGAAGTGTATAACCCAGGAGGATGGTGAACATCTCCTAGACCAAATCCACTCTGGCTCCTGCGGCAACCACGTGGCCTCGAGAATGCTGGTTGGCAAGGCTTTCCGAGCAGGGTTCTATTGGTCATTAGCCATAGCCGATGCAAAGAAGCTAGTCCGCCGTTGTGAAGGTTGTCAGTTCTTCGCCAAGAGAATCCATGTACCCGCACACGAGATTCAGACAATACCAGCCTCTTGGCCCTTCGCATGCTAGGGACCAGATATGATCGGGCCTTTCAAACCGGCCCCTGGAAAATTTACATGCGTCTTTGTCCTGATCGACAAATTTTCCAAGTGGATAGAGTACATGCCCCTGGTCAAGGCATCTTCAGAAAAGGCTATCGCGTTCATCGACCAGGTCATCCACCGCTTCAGCATACCCAACAGCATCATCACTGATCTGGGTACTCAGTTCACCGGGAACGCTTTTTGGGACTTCTACGATGAAAGGAGCATAGTAGTAAAATATGTCTCGGTGGCGCACCCTAGAGCTAATGGATAGGTCGAGCGGGCAAATGGTATGATCTTGGACGCACTTAAGAAGAGGATGTATAGAGAAAATGACAAAGCTCTCGGAAGATGGCTCAAAGAGTTACCAGCCGTGGTCTGGGGTCTCAGAACCTAGCCCAGTTGCAATACCGGCGTATCACCATACTTTATGGTTTATGGCGCTGAGACAGTGCTCCCAACAGATATAGCCTTCAGATCAGCATGGGTAGAGAACTTCGACGAAGATAAGGCCAATGAAGTACAGGAGCTAGAAGTGAATAGTGCAAAAGAGAAGCGGCTCGATTCTTGTGTATGTACAGCCAAATACCTTGCTTTTTTGCACAGGTACTACAACAAGAACGTCAAGGAGTGGTTCTTCATGGTTGGGGACCTGGTCCTGAAGTGGAAGACGAATCAGGCTGGCGTCCACAAACTCGCAACCCCATGGGAAGGGCCCTTCATGATCAAATAGGTTACACACCCAACATCTTATAGGTTAGCTCACCTAGACGGTACAGATGTACCCAATTCATGGCACATCGACAAGCTTAGGCATTTCTATGCTTGACTACTAAGATATGTACCCCTCTTCTACTTTCGATTTAATTCAATAAAGCTATTATGATTTCTCTGACTACTCTAATGTGTCACTTCGAAGTCTATTGTTATTCTAACTCAACCAGTTAAAACCGACCACCATTCCTTCTCGGGTTTTCGGAGCAGGCCCTGTCACCGGTTCCTCCCAACGCATGCACGGGATCGGCTCTCTACGCTACGGGTGATCGGCAGGTGCTCTCTAGTTTGACTTGTGTGTTTCTACATGTGCACAAGCTACGCACATCACACCCCGACCACAAGACAAACCAGGGCCATACAAACCTTTTAGGATGACATGTCGACTAAACTGGTACAACTAAACAGAATGCTAACACGTTCTAACTTAGTTACACCAACACGATATCCGAGCTTAAACACGTTTTCTACAAAACAAACAAGCTTATGCTGATATACAGTTACGTTATTACAAGCTTGCCTGAAAGGGTCCAAGTTTACAATAACACAACTACATCTTCTTCTACAGCTATAGCCTATACTATTGGCTAGTCGGGGCACGCGACACCTACTGCTCGCTGGGCCTGACATCGTGCAAGAGTCTCGAGGACTCTGGCATTGATCGAGCTGAAGAAGATGGCCCTGTCGATGCCTGGCTAGTCGAGACCGCAGGCTTTGCCGGTTGGCTCAAAAATGACGGCGCTCCTAGCTAACTTGTTGATAGCGTTCCCTGTACGGGTGGTGTCGCACCTCCACATAGGTTAATATCGCCAATTATCTTCGCCGATAGGTCCAGCTGGGTCATTCGTAGCTCCTCGGCCTTGTCTGGATCTACCTCCTTCGGGTATCCAGCCTCCAGGCGCTTGAGATCGATCAGGGGGTAGTGAGCACATACCATGCTCAGCACATGTGCGCCTACGTACTCTCTTGGCTCCTTCACGAACTCCTAGAACCATCCCCATGCCTTTTGGCATCTCTCGATCAATCCCAGCTGCGGAGTCCTTGGCACATCTTCTACTAGTGCCGGATCGATGAGGTTAAGGACCGGCAAAATGCCCATTGCCACCTCTAGGCACCGGCTTTTCCAGGTGTCACGGTCCTTGATGATCTCTTGGCATTGCGCTTTCTAGCCATCACGGTCTTTTATCATGGCCTCTAGATGCTTCTTTGCATTGACTTTTATAACTGCAAACCGCACACGCTATTAAAACTTCAAACCACGCCAAACTACGGCAGGCTACAAAAATGAGCAAAGGGGTTTGAACAACTTACCTTTCCGCTCCTCTATCATCTTGGTCGCGTGGTCTCGGAGCTGCAACTGGTCTTGCGCCAGTTTTCTATTATTCTTGTTCAGGCGATCACACTCCATGACCGCACGACTGTTCTCCTCTCGGAGATGGATCACTTCAGCTTCTAAGCCTGCACTACAGCTGTTACTACCAACAATGCAACAACATTTGTCTGTAATTGGTATGATAAAATGGCTACTTACTTGTTCTTTCTCGCTCTTTATTACTGAGCTGGACGACCAGGTTCTGGTTCTAGGACTCTTGCACCGTCTTTTCATGGTTGGCGGCTTCAAGTCACTGGCGCAAGCGTTCCACCTCTGCCGTCAGCTCCTTGTTGCTTGTAGCGATCCCCTAGATCTGGTCGAAGCATTTCTTGTGGTACTTTGCGGTCTTCATTAAGTCCTATGTGCAGATAGCTAAGTAAGATAGCATGACTAGACAGCAAGATCAGGTGGTGAAGCAAACCTTACCTGCACCTCCATCACAAGCTGTTTCGCCGCCCGTTCAACTTTCTTGGTTTCTTTGACCTCCAGGATTTCCTCATGGACAACCCATTGGTCGTTTCGCCAACGCGACACATAAACATGTTGTTGCTTGTCTTGCGGATGGCCCAGGACCTCCTCCACCTCATCCTCTTTGGGCTCTTCTTCAGGCCCTGGTGCTGGTCCGGCATCAGCAGCGTCTGTGATCACCAAAGCCTTCCACGAGTTTCAGCATCGGTGAATGTGGGCTGTGCTCTCACCTCCGGTTGTTGATCCTCGGTCTGCTCCATCACCCTCAATGCTGAGGTGTTGCCCTCAGTAGGTCTAGCGCTCAGAGCACTCGTGCCTAGCTCAGTTGGTCCCTCGACCACCTGCTCGGTGACTGTTGTCTGACTGCTCCCTTGCTGAGGCCCTGACGGATGTTCTGCTATGGCTTCCTTGGTGGCCGGCTGCTGGGCAGTCTGCTCTAAACTTATTGGCGGAGCCACGCTACTTCTGGCTAGCTGGTCTGGACTTTCTGTGGACGCCGATCTAGTACATCCAAGATAAGTTCAGAAGGCAACCATATTCAATGCAAATTGCTAACTTACATCAAGGTTTCAAATACTTACATGTTGGATGCACGGAATGATGTGGAGAAGGCGCGTCTCTTCGGCTATACTTGCTCCACGTGCTGTGCGGGTGACGCCTGGTCTCCTCTACATCCAGCACTATCGCTGGGCCTTGGTGCTCGACCCCTCCGCCGCTTGCCCTTTGCGCTGCAGTGGTCGGTGGCGTGCTCGGTCGAGTTGTCGCAACTATCGCCGGTCACGTTCGTTGCCCAGGTACTCCCGAGGTCGACCTAGCTACATCCTTCACCATCGTCGGCAATGTGGGTCCCACAGGCGTGAAGGAGATACCTTGCTCCATCGACTCCAGTTGCTTCCTCCTCTTTCGAGGGACAAGTCAAAAGGTGTCTGCATCCTCTCCCTCTTTTGTGTCATCATCCGACCAGGCAAAAATCGCCTGTCGACGCTTGCTGGCCGGGTTCTCCTTGTAACACCCTAGGTGTTTGCCTTCCACATTTGCACTTGCATTTCATGAACATGAGCATCATTCATCCATTCATAAGCTTGTGTTGCCTGAAACATGTTTTTGAAACATTGCAACGTATCGTTATATTTCATGTGTGTTGTCTTTATGAAATGAATAGTGTGCAACACTTAAGTGCAACATGTGAAACTCACTTTAGTGAAGCAAAGCTAGATAATACCATGCAACAAGATCATGAAACATGTGAAATAGGACTATGAAACAGATGTAACATTTCATGTGTTTTTCATTGTTTCAGTACATACAATGCTTGATTCTTGTGTGACCAAGGTGTGGTGTGGCTAATAATTCTCTTGAACAACTTAGTGACACCTAGAATGTCATTTGGAACATTGTTCATATTGATCATGTTGCCTAAATAGGATTTCAAAAAGTGGTTTGACTTGTTTTGACCCCTAAACCCTTTTGTTTGACTGTTTAAAAACAGTAGCTTAGGATGTTTGCATGTCTGAGCAACCGAAAGCAAAGTTGTAGCAAATTTTATAAGGAACAAACTTTGTTTAGAAGCCAAGTCATGAAAATGTGCACAACATGCTCAAAAATGGCCCACAAGTCAGAATTGAAAGCTGATTCAACACTTGAAAATATTTCTAAGTGTTAGTTGCAGTTTTAGTTTCATGAACTCGACTTTGGCTTGATATAACTTGTGATCCGTCGTGAATTAGCTGATGATGTCTAAAGCATTGTTGTAGCCCTATTATAGCTCTACAACTTTCACGTACATTGCTTCCACTAATTCTTCACGGTTTAGGAAATGTGTAGCGTTGAAAAGTGCCTGTCAGTCAGTTGATTGATCACTGAATCGGAGTTTCAGGCGAGCTACAGTGCTGGCCATTTTCAGAAAACGACCGACGCGTGGCGCCACCCGTCGCCGGCCGTCTGACTGCGTTGCCACATGCCGTGGACGTCCTGGCACGGCCGGCCATGACATGAACCCTCTCAGGCGCCTGCCCGACCAGTTCACCAGGCCATTTTTCATTTTCTTTGCCTCCACCGCGCGCAGCGATAGAGCTCAGCCGCTCTGCCATTGCCGACTAAGCCTCGCCGTTGCCTAGCTTGCTCGCCGCCACAAAAACATGAACTACATCTTCACCACAACTCCGCCGTGTCCTCCTCTACTCCCTCCACCTCTTAGCTGAGCTGATTGAGCTTTGGTAAGGGTGCAATGACCATTCCCGCCACCGCCGCCATGAGCGTGTCCTCGCCAGAGTTGAGGCCACCGTGGTCAGGGCAGCTAGGAACCTTCCCGTCCTCTTCTCTTTGCTTGGGTAGCGTCGTAGTGACCTCCTGAAGCTCATACCGAGCTCGGTTGAGGCAGCCATGGCTCGCCATCGCTGGCACCTCGCGCCGGAGCTTTGCTGTGCTGCCATCACCGGCGACGAGCCACCTCCGCTAGGTCCTAGGTCTTGCCACTTGCACAAATCGGTTCCCCTCATCACGTAGAGCACGTAGGTGGCCTTGGTGTCACCGGAGTCCTCGTCGTCGGCGAGCTAGACCACCGCTGCGCCATCGAACGCCGCCTCCCCTGTTTCGCTGTCGCTGACTAGTGGGTCCGGCTAACAGGCAGGTCCCACACGTCAGTGACTGTTTGATTCAAAAGCTAGCTCATTTATGTAGATTTTGATGCTATTTTGTGAATTTAGTAACTCCAAATGTGTAGATCCAAATGGTGTGATTCAAATTTTGGTAGGCTCACAGTGAAGTCTAGTATTTAAGAAAAATGTGACATGAGCACATGATGTAGAAATTTTGGATGAATTAAATAGGAACTTGAAATGTGTTTTTGAATGCATGCAAACTTGTTTGAATCATATCTTGAGTTTCTGTGATCCAAAAATTATGCAATTTTGTGGGTAAGCTAGTCTTGCTTAGTAGAAGCTCTGGTTAAAATTTGAGAGTCATTGCATGTATGGTGTTTGAGTTATAGATTTTCCTTTTATCATTGATTGATACTTGTGTGAATTTTTGTAAATTATCTAGGAATCCTATGACCATGAAACTTTGTGGGTAGTATCCTAGTACCTTAAGGATGCTAGGAAAAATATGAAATCTATTGCTCGACACTTTCACTAAGGTTTCCTAATTATGCCATTTTAAGCCATTATGCCTTATCATTTTTGTGTAGGCTGTTATACTTACTCAAATGGTGTGAAATTTGTATGGTAGTCTACTTAGAGCATGTAGTATCTACTGTAATTTTTGTAGATTTAATGGTGTAGTTTTCATATAAGTTTACCATTTCCCCTAATTAATTAAATAAATTAAGAAATGTATTAAAAGAAATGTTTTGGTGATGAACACCTTACTTTCTGGTGTTCTTGTGATATGTGTAATAAGTGAGTAGAGTTAGTTTTGTCCAATTATGTGTTTACATCACTAGTTAATAATTATTCGTTTGCATTATGTCCCTCTGGACAGATCTGGAGACTTTAGAAAGTTCCCCATGATATTTTGGTTTGCTGTGAATGTGATGAATACAAAAGTGGTAGATAATTTATGTATCTAGCTCCTGTCAAAATTTGATGGCATTTGGCCTAGTAGTTTAGGAACTACAGCTGTTTAAAGTTAGGTTCCAGTTTTGCTTACTCTCTGTCTTGTGAGGACAGAGTTCTGTTGATTAAAGAATTCAACCTGGTAAAGGTTGGAATCATGCTTAGAGGTCTATAAATGAATTGTAGACAATTTCATAAGCTTTCCAAATTGTCTTGTTGCATGTCATTTGGATTTCTAAATCTCCAGTTATGGCCAGTTTACTGTACTGCTATATAGTCTCCATTTTTGCTGAAGTACAAATGCTTGAGTGTATGCTTGTTGCAATGTTCTCGTTGATTGTTTAGGGGTTAGCCTAACTTGAGAATTATCTTAGGTGCAGGTGCTAGGTCATTAACTGAAGATGAGCAATTATACATTAGGTTGTATAAACTTGGTAAGTAAAGTGATTTGAATAGGGCTTAAGTTGGAATATGCAGACTACAGCGAACATGTGCATTCCTCGAGCATCCCTGACATTCGTTCATGTGCATCCATGATATTTATCTTGCGCAATCATGCAATAGGTGTGCCAGAGGGAGTGACATTTCTGGAGTTCGAGGGAGCCAACTAGGAGGAGGAGCCCAAGGTGCAGGAAGACGACAAAGCAGCCGCCGCGGAGGAGTTGCCCGAGTGCCCAGACCACTAGCCTTCCTCTTTCCTGAAAGGCAAGCCCCGGAGCATATTAAGCCTCCCATGTTTTTACAAATACATTGAGTACCTTTTATTCGTTGATGGTGCATTAAGTATAGGAATTGGTTGGAACCAATTGTTGCATTATATATCCATCCTTGTCCAGATATCGCACTGGAATCCTATTTAAGTTCAGGAACGGGTTAAATGCTTAGCCATGCTTAGTGTGGTAGAAGTCAGGTGATTTCCTGTCACCTGTGAGCTTTAGGATGAGGTGGATCACGGTTGGCTATATTTGCTATAGTGGAAAAGAACCATGTGAATAATAAATTAAGACCGGGCGGAGTCTAGTGTAGGTTTGAACATAGTGACTCCGTCTGCGTTGTTTAAGGACCGATACGTTGTACGTCCTCATGTCATGTTGAACGCAGCCTAACACTTAGCTAGCTGGATAAGTCGTTCCGACCGCGAAGCCGAGTAGCTCATCTCAGGCCGGAAACCATGGGGGTTGGATGCATTTTGGAGGTAGTAAGGATGTGCGGAGAACCATTGGCATAAGTCCAAGGAGAGTTAGATGTTTAAAATCCTACACTTCCTGGTAGAGTGGTTCTCTGAGAATGCAGGGCGGTCCGGACCCACGTCTTTTCTTTTATTTTTCTCCTGAGTTGTATCAAAGGTGACTTGTTTGCGACCCTGACGGGGAAAGCAGGGTTTGTGTTGGGAATAACCCTCCAACTGGATAGGAATCGATTCGAATCGCCGTCTCTCCCGGATAGTGAGAACTTGACTGAGCAGCGGCAATGTAGATTTAATTAATTTAACGATATGGTTAAATGGATGATGATGATAAGGTTGCCACAATATATACCTGATATGGTTATTAATGTTTGCACCCTAATAAAATGATTGCTTAGTACAGGTGCTAATATAGATGACAGGTTAATGGCTAAAAGTCACTGCTAGTTCAGGTTAAGAGTTGATCTTATTACTTATGCTTTTCTGCAAAAAGAAAGTGTCAGCTAGATCCACTAAATTAAGCTATGCATAATCCTTGGTGTCATTTGTTTTGGTTTTCGATGGGTAAGTCTAGCTGAGTACATTCTCGTACTCAGGGTTTATTCCCTCTTATTGCAGATGACCTTCTATATCAGGGATTCTATAAGTATTGTCTCCACCCAGCGGGTGATGAACACTAGATCATGGGCATGATCTTCGTTTCTCTTATCTGCATGCTTTTGCGGGATTGTGATCTGTGAACCAGTATTTGTATTTAAACTCGGGTGTGTAAGTCAAACTATTTGCTTCTGCATGTTTTACAAGATTTGTTTTGTAATAACGATGACTCTGTGATGATGTAATCTATTTGCAAACATCTGCAAAATGTTGTAACGTACGATATGTTATGTTGAATTACTGTGATCTTGGTTGTATGCAAGTTGGTTTGAAATCCTTCGAGATTTCAGTTGACTACCGGGTTTATATGGGCTCAAGTTCGAGAATTTGATCGTTTCGGCGATTGTTTTTGTACTTGTGCTCTTATAAATTGGTCAGTTCTGTGATAGCTGGCATCAGAGCTAGATTCAACATTAAACATGTCTTACGGCTATTTAAAATAAAAGCTTTTGTTGTGAAAACAGTTTGCCAACTCATAGTTATATATAAGGGTTCAAAGATCAAAATTTTTATGGTGTACTGGTGATCACATCCCTTGTAGCCCACTTAAGGACTTCTAGGTGGCTTATATATATAATTACTAACTTGGGGGAAATTGATTGTTTCTATTTTGTCGTCCATGCGGTGTGATATTGCATGGGTGCCATTCGTTTGAATGGTAATGTATGGATCAATTGCCTCTACGCCAAGGTAAGCGTGAGTTACGAGAGCATGACCGTCCAACCGTCGGTCTAGGGGAGAGCTAGTTGTGGTTACTGGAGTATTTACATGTATATATGAAGGTACTTAATTGTGGGTACATTTGTCGGGTAGTTTGGATACCGAAGTATATATATCTGGGGATGTATATATGGAGAGTATCTTAGTTACTCCTTGTGTTATTAGCATTATATCTTGTTGGGTTGGGCTGCAATGAAGTTTTCTGCAGGTACGCTAACAACGCACCGTGTAGATCGACTAGTTACCACTAATTGAGAGAACATATGTATGCCACCGTATATTTCGCTAAAGCTTAAATTTTCTTAGGTTTGTGAGGACGTACGGAACGAGCATGCATCATATTCACTCATGGCATTCATATTGCATTACTCCCTCCCTTATAATTGCTTATCCCAAGTATAAAGTACAATCTCTCAGCAAAATAATCCTCTCACGAGAATTGCATCCCTTTTTGATACAGATGGCCACACCCGTGTTTCCTACTAGTAGCAGCACCTTTTTGGACCAGTTCAGTACTCCCACCCTGCTCTGGAGGGTGCTCAGTTCAGTTGGGTACCCGGAGGCACCCAGCTACACATGGAGGCAGGCGGTACCATTAGGAGATGTACCATGGTACGTCATGACCTTCATAGTGCCGCAAAACCCCACAAGGCCATTGTGGCATGGGTGGAGCATTGAGACTAATGGGCAAAGCCCATGGGAAGCCGCTCTAGTTGCTGCCCTTGATGTGCTGATGGATATAGCACAGAGCTTCGGGGATGAGTTAGTGGGTGGACTAGCTTCATCCATTCTCCGAGTGTCTCCTACTGAGGTTGAGTGGACTCAGGATGTTGGTCAGCCTTGGTTCGAGGCCGTGGCGAATGTGTGCAAAGCGACAATGCTAGAATGAGTGCTATGATGGCAGTCTTGAAGCTTTGTCGAGTCAGGCAAAACACCCTTTCTAGTGCGCTAGATGAAGCTGGCAAGGCAATGGCAGCCCAGCACAAGTTCCGGTTGCGTGCCCGCAAGTATCACTGCAGGGCGGATGCATGTGGGAGAGCTCAACAAGAAGTTGAGGAGATTCGTGGTATTGCAAATTATCGTCTACAGCAGTGGGGTCAAACCGCACATGAGAGAGATGAGCTTCATAACCAGCTGATGAACCTCACTATTGAGAGAGATGAGGCTGCACAAGAATTGGATCGTGTGACCTATCACAGATATGCAGCTTTAGAGTTAGCAGAAGAAAGACGTCGGGGTTGGATTTTGGCTAACCACAACGCCTTTCAAAGGGAGCAAGCACTACAAGAACAGCTTGAAGAGCTTCAGGTTGAGCACCATCAACTGCACAACCATCTGTTTCCTATTCCTCGCCCCATACCAAGGTATCCAAATGTGGGTGGACCTCAAGTGATTAAGGCCGATGATGAAGAAGAGGATGTGCAGATGGATGACAATGCAGCTGAGCCGGCAGATGAAGAAGAAGAGGAAGACCCAGAAGAAGTCCAAGGTGTCTCCGATGTGGACAATGATCACTTTGATGGGTAGTTAGTCAGCAAGTCTCACTAGTTTTAAGCTTTTGTAGTCATTGATGTAATGGACTTAAGTACGATGACTGATGTTGGATGTACCTTTTTAATTCGAACTTGGCATGTAATGTACTTTAATTCGCTCTCTTCGGGATGCGTATTGTAGTGGTTAAATTTAAAACTTGTCATATTGGAATGCACTGCGTATGGCGCTAGTAATCTAATTGATGATGTGGGGATTGGAGAATGAATTATTGTCTCTATTTATTGTATGAAGTTTTCATTCTCGTCAGTAAATTCAGTTTGGCACAATTACATTATTCCTCTCCAATGTGCTAACATCATCAATAATTACTGGTTACGCATTGTTGCAGATGCCTCATACTCGTTCCACCGGTGCGGGTGATGATGATGAGCTTCCACCACCACCACCACCCACACCCACGGAATTGATGGCAATTCTTGCGAAAGGACAGCGCACTATGGCTGAGGCTCTCCGTACGATTGCGAATCAGGATGGCCGTGGTCCACGCCAAGGACCGGAACCAAATCAATACAGTGATTTCAAGGATTTCCTTGACACGAAACCCCTGATCTTCAAGGAGGCTGAGGAGCCTCTACAAGCTGATGAGTGGTTGAATACTCTCGAGCAGAAGTTCCATCTGCTCCGCTTGACTGAGGTGCTGAAGACTGAGTACGGATCTCACCAACTACATGGGCCAGCTAGCATTTGGTGGAGTCATTATCGGTCCACTATGCCTGCTAATGCCCAAATCACTTGGGATCAGTTCAAGTCTACTTTTAGGGGAAATTACATTCCTCCTGGTCTCATGGTGATCAAACATATAGAGTTCATGAAGCTGACCCAGGGGAACAAGAGCTTGAATGAATACTTGCAGGCTTTCAACAACCTTGCAAGGTATGCTACCGAGTTTGTGGACACAGATGCCAAAAAGATCGCTAGCTTCAAGCGAGGACTTAGCCCCAAATTGATGAAGACCATGGGAAATTGCAAGTGTGCTCTTTTTAATGAATTTGTGAGTGATGCCTTATCGCAAGAGAACAACAATGCTGTGTATGCTACTTCGAAAAGTCGTAAGCGGGCCTATGAGGCAGGTGCCTCACAATCCAAGGCTCCAGTCGCACAGAGGGCTCCATTCCATCCTCCAGCGTCAGCCGCTAAGTTCTGCCCACCACTGAAGAAGAATCCCGCCAAGACTGGGTTTCGCAAGGTGTTTATAGTTGCTCTTCCCAAGGGCACTACTAGTCAGGGTAGTTCCTATGTGCCACCAAGTAACATGCCATGTTGGAATTGCAACAAGACTGGTCACTGGGCAAGGAAGTGTCCTTACCCCAAGAAGAATAACTACCAAGGTGGCCATCAGGGGCAGGTGAACCACACTAATATTACTGAGATTCCTTTAGGAGAGATAGTGACTGCTGGTAAGTTTCTAATTGATCAACACCCCACAGTTGTACTATTTGATTTAGGTGCTTCGCATTCCTTTATTAGTCCAGCATTTGCATCCAAGTTTATGCAGAAAACATATACTGTTGAGGGTGAGGGTTATTGTATTAGGGCTACTAGTGGTACTATCCCAACCAAGCTGGTAGTTGGGGACGTACAATTTGAGATAGAGGGGTGAAGTTATCGGGTTGATCTGGTAGTTTTACCGGGGCTAGGTATCGATGTGATATTGGGAATGAACTGGATGAGCAGTCATGGAGTGCTTATTGATACATCGACTAGGGTAGTCATGCTCAGAGATCCTGGTAATCAGGAGGGTTTCCTAGTACAGCTACCTAGGGACATCAATCTTTCTTGCACGACTAATGCGGTGCAAGCCAAGTCTTTGGCAGATATCCCTATCATGTGTGACTTTTTGGATGTTTTTCTCGATGATTTGCCTAGATTGCCCCCGGATCGAGAAGTGGAGTTCAAGATAGAGTTGCTTCTTGGTACAGCGCCCATCTCTAGAAGGCCATATAGGATGCCTCCTAATGAACTAGCCAAACTTAAGACCCAGTTGAATGAACTTCTAAAGAAAGGCCTTATCCGTCCTAGTTCATCTCCGTGGTGGTGCCTAGCTATCTTTGTGAAGAAGAAGGATCAATCCCTACGCATGTGTGTAGATTATAGACCCTTGAATGCAGTTACAATCAAGAATAAGTACCCTCTACCACGCATAGATATCTTATTTGATCAGTTGTCTAAAGCAAAAGTCTTTTCCAAGATTGATTTGAGATCTAGGTATCATCAAATCAAAATTTGGCCTGAGGATGTCCCAAAAACTGCATTCTCTACAAGATATGGTCTGTATGAGTACCTTGTTATGTCTTTTGGATTGACCAATGCCCCCGCGCATTTTATGTATCTGATGAATTCGGTGTTTATGCCCGAGTTGGACAAATTTGTGGTGGTATTTATAGATGATATCCTGGTCTATTCTGAGAATGAAGAAGATCATGTTGAACATTTGTGGGTGGTTCTCACTAGATTGTGGGAACACCAGTTGTATGCAAAGTTCAGCAAATGTGAATTTTGGCTTCGTGAGGTACCTTTTCTTGGACACGTGTTGTCCGATGGTCGAATTATGGTTGATCCCACCAAGGTGCAAGAAGTGTTGAACTGGAAGGCTCCAATCTTAGTGCACGAGGTTCGAAGTTTTCTGGGGTTGGCTGGCTATTATCGTCACTTCATCCTGGATTTCTCTAAAATAGCCAAGCCTATGACTCGGTTGCTGCAAAAAGACATGAAGTTTGTCTGGACTCCTGAGTGTGATGCGGCTTTCCATACCCTGCGAACTCTTCTAACTTCGGCTCTAGTTTTGGCACAACCAGATATCGAGAAACCTTTTGATGTGTTCTGCGATGCATCAGGTATTGGGTTAGGAGGTGTTCTTATGCAAGAGGGTAGAGTCATTGCTTATACCTCTCGCCAACTTTAGAAGCATGAAGTGAATTATCCCACGCATGACTTGGAACTCGCTGCAGTTGTTCATGCTTTGAAGGCCTGGAGACATTATTTACTTGGCAATGTGTGCAACATCTCTGATCATAAAAGTCTCAAGTACATCTTCACTCAACCAGAGTTGAATATGCGCCAGAGAAGATGGCTCGAGTTGATCAAGGATTATAACCTCCAAGTGCACTATCACCCTGGCAAGGCAAACATCGTAGCGGATGCCTTAAGCAGGAAGTCTCATTGCCACTCATTGATTGAGAGTGATGTCCATTTGTCAAAGCTCCTTCATCCTGCAGTCCTTCACAACATCACTATCAGTTGTACTCTATAGAGTCGAATTATCGAGCTATAGAAGATAGATCCAGGTGTGTTCCACATCAACCGCAAGATGAAAGAGCAAGAAACCAAACATTTTCGAGTGGATGAGGATGGCATGTTATGGTTCAAGGATAGGTTGGTAGTTCCTAAGGATAGATAGCTTAGAAATCAAATCATATCCGAAGCCCATTCCTCTAAATTATCTATTCATCCTGGTAGTAGCAAAATGTATCATGATTTGAAGCCTCACTTTTGGTGGACCAAAATGAAGAAAGAGATAGCTGCTTATGTGGCTAGGTGCGACACTTGTTGTCGAGTCAAGGCTGTGCACATGAAAGCTAGATTACTTCAGCCACTCTCTATTCCAAGTTGGAAATGGGAGGAGATAAGTATGGATTTTATTGTTGGACTTCCTACTACTAAGAGGAATTTTAACTCTATTTGGGTGATTGTAGACCATCTGACCAAGTCTGCACACTTCATTCCTGTCCACATAGACTTTCATCCAACTGACTATGCGAAGTTGTACTTTAATCAGATAGTCTGACTTCATGGGATCCCTCGTACTATTGTCTCGGATAGAGGACCACAGTTCACTGCTTGCTTTTGGGAGCACTTACACGGGTTATTAGGAACTAAGCTAGCAAGAAGTTCTGCCTATCATCTGCAAACCAATGGGCAAACTGAACGAGTGAATCAGATCTTAGAAGATATGTTGAGAGCATGTGTCATCTCGGCTAAAGGCTCATGGGAAAAATGGTTGCCTCTAGCTGAATTCTCGTATAATAATAGTTATCAAGAGAGTATCAAGATGGCGCCGTTTGAAGCTTTGTATGGCCGGAAGTGTAGGACCCCATTGAACTGGGTAGAACCCAGTGAAAGGAGATATTATGGAATTGATTTTGTTCCAGAAGCCAAAGAACAAGTCTGTACTATCCAAACCCACATGGCAACAGCTCAAGCTAGGCAGAAAAGTTATGCTGATCGACGTAGAAAACCTATTGAGTTTGAAGTTGGAGACTTCGTTTATCTGAAAGTCTCACCCATGAAGAGTGTCCAACGCTTTGGCGTGAAGCGAAAGCTTGCACCGAGTTATGTTGGTCTGTTTGAAATCATTGGACAAAGTGGTAAGGTGGCATAAAAGATTCAATTACCTCCTGAGATGAGCGCTATCTTCAATGTCTTTCATGTATCCCAATTGAAGAAATATCTTCGCGTCCCTGAAGAGAGAATTCCATTGGGGGATATCGAGTTAAAATCTGATTTGACCTTTGAAGAAAAGGCGGTCCGAGTGATTGACACTCGTGAGCGAGTGACTTGGAGTCGGGTGGTCAAGTTTTACAAAGTCATGTGGAGTAATCAGGGTAGTGAACGTGATGCAACGTGGGAAAGAGAAGATTATTTGAGGGATGGTTATAAGGAATTCTATGAACAATGGTACGTTTTCAAATCACGGGACAAGATTTTTATAAGGGGAGAGGGCTGTAACACCCCAGGTGTTTGCCTTCCACATTTGCACTTGCATTTCATGAACATGAGCATCATTCATCCATTCATGAGCTTGTGTTGCCTGAAACATGTTTTTGAAACATTGCAACGTATCGTTATATTTCATGTGTGTTGTCTTTATGAAATGAATAGTGTGCAACACTTAAGTGCAACATGTGCAACTCACTTTAGTGAAGCAAAGCTAGATAATACCATGCAATAAGATCATGAAACATGTGAAACAGGACTATGAAACAGATGTAACATTTCATGTGTTTTTCATTGTTTCAGTACATACAATGCTTGATTCTTGTGTGACCAAGGTGTGGTGTGGCTAATAATTCTCTTGAACAACTTAGTGACACCTAGAATGTCATTTGGAACATTGTTCATATTGATCATGTTGCCTAAATAGGATTTTAAAAAGTGGTTTGACTTGTTTTGAGCCCTAAACCCTTTTGTTTGACAGTTTAAAAAGTGTAGCTTAGGATATTTGCATGTCTAAGCAACCTAAAGCAAAGTTGTAGCAAATTTTATAAGGAACAAACTTTGTTTAGAAGCCAAGTCATGAAAATGTGGACAACATGCTCAAAAATGGCCCACAAGTCAGAATTGAAAGCTGATTCAACACTTGAAAATATTTCTAAGTGTTAGTTGTAGTTTTAGTTTCATGAACTCGACTTTGGCTTGATATAACTTGTGATCCGTCGTGAATTAGCTGATGATGTCTAAAGCATTGTTGTAGCCCTATTATAGCTCTACAACTTTCATGTACATTGCTTCCACTAATTCTTCACAGTTTAGGAAATGTGTAGCGTTGAAAAGTGCCTGTCAGTTGGTTGATTGATCACTGAATCGGAGTTTCAGGCGAGCTACAGTGCTGACCGTTTTCAGAAAATGACCGACACGTGGCGCCACCCATCGCCGGCCGTCTAACTATGCTGCCACATGCCACGGACGTCCTGGCACGGCCGGCCACGACATGAACCCTCCCACGCGCCTGCCCGACCAGTTCACCAGACCATTTTTCATTTTCTTTGCCTCCACCACGCGCAGCGACAGAGCTCAGCCGCTCTGCCATTGCCGACCAAGCCTCACCGTCGCCTAGCTTGCTCGCCACCGCAAAAACGCGAACTACATCTTCACCACAGCTCCGCCATGTCCTCCTCTACTCCCTCCACCTCTTAGCTGAGCCGATTGAGCTTTGGTAAGGGTGCAATGACCATTCCCGCCACCGCCGCCATGAGCGTGTCCTCGCCGGAGTTGAGGCCGCCGTGGTCAGGGTAGCTAGGAACCTTCCCGTCCTCTTCTCTTTGCTTGGGTAGCATCGTAGTGACCTCCTGAAGCTCATACCGAGCTCGGTTGAGGCAGCCATGGCTCGCCGTCATCGGCACCTCGCGCCGGAGCTTTGCCAGGCCGCCATCACCGGCGATGAGCCACCTCCGCTAGGTCCTAGGTCTTGCCACTTGCACAAATCGGTTCCCCTCATCACGTAGAGCACGTAGGTTGCCTTGGTGTCGCCGGAGTCCTCGTCGTCGGTGAGCTAGACCATCGCTGCGCCATCGAACGCCGCCTCCCCTGTTTTGCTGTCGCTAACCAGTGGGTCCGGCTGACAGGCAGGTCCCACGCGTCAGTGACTGTTTGATTCAAAAGCTAGCTCATTTATGCAGATTTTGATGTTGTTTTGTGAATTTTGTAACTCCAAATGTGTATATCCAAATGGAGTGATTCAAATTTTGGTAGGCTCACAGTGAAGTCTAGTATTTAAGAAAAATATGACATGATCACATGATGTAGAAATTTTGTATGAATTAAATATGAACTTGAAATGTGTTTTTGAATGCATGCAAATTTGTTTGAATCATATCTTGAGTTTCTGTGATCCAAAAATTATGAAATTTTGTGGGTAAGCTAGTCTTGCTTAGTAGAAGCTCTGGTTAAAATTTGAGAGTCATTGCATGTATGGTGTTTGAGTTATAGATTTTCCTTTTATCATTGATTGATACTTGTATGAATTTTTGTAAATTATCTAGGAATCCTATGACCATGAAACTTTGTGGGTAGTATCCTAGTACCTTAAGGATGCTAGGAAAAATATGAAATCTGTTGCTCGACACTTTCACTAAGGTTTCCTAATTATGCCATTTTAAGCCATTATTTCTTATCATTTTTGTGTAGGCTGTTATACTTACTCAAATGGGATGAAATTTGTATGGTAGTCTACTTAGAGCATGTAGTATCTACTGTAATTTTTGTAGATTTAATGGTGTAGTTTTCATATAAGTTTACCATGTCCCCTAATTAATTAAATAAATTAAGAAAGGTATTAAAAGAAATGTTTTGGTGATGAACACCTTACTTTCTGGTGTTCTTGTGATATGTGTAATAAGTGAGTAGAGTTAGTTTTATCCAATTATGTGTTTACATCACTAGTTAATAATTATTTGTTTTCATTATGTCCCTCTGGACAGATCTGGGGACTTTAGAAAGTTCCCCATGATATTTTAGTTTGCTGTGAATGTGATGAATACAAAAGTGGTAGATAATTTATGTATCTAGCTCCTGTCAAAATTTGATGGCATTTGGCCTAGTAGTTTAGGAACTACAGCTGTTTAAAGTTAGGTTCTAGTTTTGCTTACTCTCTGTCTTGTGAGGATAGAGTTCTGTTGATTAAAGAATTCAACCTAGTAAAGGTTAGAATCATGCTTAGATGTCTATAAATTAATTGTAGACAATTTCATATGCTTTCCAAATTGTCTTGTTGCATGTCATTTGGATTTCTAAATCTCCAGTTATGGCCAGTTTACTATACTGCTATATAGTCTCCATTTTTGCTGAAGTACAAATGCTTGAGTGTATGCTTGTTGCAATGTTCTCGTTGATTGTTTAGGGGTTAGCCTAACTTAAGAATATGCTTAGGTGCAGGTGCTAGGTCATTAACTGAAGATGAGCAATTATACATTAGGTTGTATAAACTTCGTAAGTAAAGTGATTTGAATAGGGCTGAAGTTGGAATATGCAGACTACAGCGAACATGTGCATTCCCCGAGCATCCCTGACATTCGTTCATGTGCATCCATGATATTTATCTTGCGCATTCATGCAATAGGTGTGCCGGAGGGAGTGACGTTGCTGGAGTTCGAGGGAGCCAACCAGGAGGAGGAGCCCGAGGTGCAGGAAGCCGACGAAGCAGCCACCGCGGAGGAGTTGCCCGAGTGCCCTGACCACCAGCCTTCCTCTTTCCTAAAAGGCAAGCCCCAGAGCATATTAAGCCTCCCATGTTTTTACAAATGCATTGAGTACCTTTTATTCGTTGATGGTGCATTAAGTATAGGAATTGGTTGGAACCAATTGTTGCATTATATATCCATCCTTGTCCAGATATCGCACTGGAATCCTATTTAAGTTTAGGAATGGGATAAATGCTTAGCCATGCTTAGTGCGGTAGAAGTCAGGTGATTTCCTATCACCTGCGAGCTTTAGGATGAGGTGGATCATGGTTGGCTATATTTGCTATCGTGGAAAAGAACCATATGAATAATAAATTAAGACCAGGCGGAGTCTTGTGTAGGTTTGAACATAGTGACTCCGTCTGCGTTGTTTAAGGACCGATACGTTGTACGTCCTCATGTCATGTTGAACGCAGCCTAACACTTAGCTGGCCGGATAAGTCGTTCTGACCGTGAAGCCGAGTAGCTCAACTCAGGCCGGGAATCGTGGGGGTTGGATGCATTTTGGAGGTAGTAAGGATGTGCGGAGAACCATTGGCATAAGTCCAAGGGGAGTCAGGTGTTTAAAATCCTACACTTCCTGGCAGAGTGGTTCTCTGAGAATGCAGGGCGGCCTAGACCCACGTCTTTTCTTTTATTTTTCTCCTGAGTTGCACCAAAGGTGACTTGTTTGTGATCCTGACGGGAAAGCAGGGTTTGTGTTGGGAATAACCCTCCAGCTGGATAGGAATCGATTCGAATCGCTGTCTCTCCCGGATAGTGAGAACTTGACTGAGCAGCGACAACGTAGATTTAATTAATTTAACGATATGGTTAAATGGATGATGATGATAAGGTTGCCACAATATATACATGATATGGTTATTAATGTTTGCACCCTAATAAAATGATCGCTTAGTACAGGTGCTAATATAGATGACAGGTTAATGGCTAAAAGTCACTGCTAGTTCAGGTTAAGAGTTGATCTTATTACTTATGCTTTTCTATAAAAAGAAAGTGTCAGCCAGATCCACTAAATTAAGCTATGCATAATCC
This sequence comes from Miscanthus floridulus, assembly GCF_019320115.1. NCBI lineage: Eukaryota > Viridiplantae > Streptophyta > Magnoliopsida > Poales > Poaceae > Miscanthus > Miscanthus floridulus. Next base: position 127,905,556 of record NC_089587.1, read on the forward strand.
TTGGTGTCATTTGTTTTGGTTTTCGACGGGTAAGTCTAGCTGAGTACATTCTCGTACTCAGGGTTTATTCCCTCTTGTTGCAGATGACCTTCTATATCAGGGATTCTGTAAGTATTGTCTCCACCCAGTGGGTGATGAAGACTAGATCATGGGCATGATCTCCGTTTCTCTTATCTGCATGCTTTTGCGGGATTGTGATCAGTGAACCAGTATTTGTATTTGAACTCGGGTGTGTAAGTCAAACTATTTGCTTCCGCATGTTTTACAAGACTTGTTTTGTAATAACGATGACTCTGTGATGATGTAATCTATTTGCAAACATCTGCAAAATGTTGTAACGTACGATATGTTATGTTGAATTACTGTGATCTTGGTTGTATGCAAGTTGGTTTGAAATCCTTTGAGATTTCAGTTGACTACCGGGTTTATATGGGCTCAAGTTCGAGAATTTGATCGTTTCGGCGATTATTTTTGTATTTGTGCTCTTATAAATTGGTCGGTTCTGTGACACTCCTTTAGGCCCCCCTCGGGCTCATTGATACTTAGCGCCCCCCCCCCCCCCCCCCGATGAGCAGGGTGGTTGCTGATCTCTTCTTTCGGCTGTTTAGGGGCAGTTGGCCGCTTACTAGCGGCTAGGACCGCTACCTCCTCTCCAGCTCCGAGCACCGCCCAGTCGACGTCCTCGTCTTCGACCTCGACACTGGTCTGGGTGGTGGGACTAGCTCCTTGTGGCCACTCCACTCCAGGGGGTGGCAACACAAACACTGTCGCTCTATCCCGACCATTAACCTTGGTAACAAAAATGGGTGAACACAATAAGTTTCCACTTATCCTACCACAATATAAAACTACGGGTATAGGGCAAGACGAGTTACCTTTAGGGGAGGTCGGGCAAGCTTGAAAGCATGCTCAATGTCTCTCAATCTGGCATAATTTGGATCAGCTAAGTTAAATAGCTCTCCAATTCTGGCTTTGACTTCGATTTTGTCAAGCGCCCCCTGCCTCATCCTCGTCGGGTCCATGCTACCTTGATATTCATAGCTAGGATGTACTCTCCTCTGGTAGGGCTAGATCCGTCGGCTGATGAAGCTCCCGACCATGCTCGGACCATCTAGTTTTTTCCACGGGATCATTCCAAATATTTCTGGAATCTGTTCTAGGTGCTCGGGCTTCTCTGACCAGCTTGTCCTCTTCTCCGGAATGTACCCCACATCGCACAGTGTGATTGTGTTCAGCTCTTCGCGGATGTAGAACCATTTCTTGTACCAGTCGTCTAGCGACGTGTTCCATGGGCAGTGTAGGTACTGGGCTTTCATGCCGCCATGGAGGTTGAGGTACACACCCCCTGCTATCTTCGAACCACCGCTTCCTTTGTTCCGCAGACAGAAAAGATGGTGGAAAAAATCGAAATGGGGCTGGAAGCCGCCATATGCTTCGCAAAGATGTATGAAAGTGGCGACAAGGAGGATCGAGTTGGGATGCAGATTGCAAATCCCAATCTCGTAGTAAAGACAGAGCCCCTGAAGAAAAGGATGTACCAGAACCCCAAATCCCCATTTAAAGAAGTCTTCAAACACCATGATCTCACCTGGTTGTGGATCGGGGTACCCCTCGCCCTCTGGCGCACACCATCCTACGAGCTCCTTATTGTGGAGTACCCCCATGGTGACGAGGTCTTCGATGGTCTGCTCGTTGCTTCTCAATTTCCACCATTCCTTGGCCATGACCCCTGCTTTCTTCTGCGCATCACCTTTCACCATGAATCTGGCCTTGCTGATGAACGAGGAAATGGTGGAGGATTGATTGGTGGCGATTTCAGATGTATTAGGGTTGGCGAGAGGAAGAAGAAAGCTACGGCTGTGAATGACAATGGGGTTCAGTAAAAAGTAACTTACCTATTCTATACTATATTTAACCCAAGAGTTATGCCGTTTTGTCTGCCCAGGATTCTTGGGAGACGTGCGCATGCACCGCAGATGGTTGTTTTCATAGCTTCGAGATCTACGCCAATATATGCGCCTCTTCGTTGCTAGTGTGGGAGGGCCCACGCTGACGCACCTACTTACAGGTGCCACGCAACTGTTTGCTTGACAAGACAAAAAGGCAGTATGACGTGCTATACCCGTCTACTTTTTTGACCAGATGTGTCAGATTGGACTTGACAGAGCAAGTAAATAAATAAATACATAAAATAATAGTACAAGTGGCATATGGTTTTTTGCCACACTTCTCGTGCTCGGGGACTGTCGTGACTATCCTTGTGCTCGAGGACTGTCGCGACTATCCTTGAGCTCGAGGACTGTCGCGACTATCCTTGTGCTCAGGGACTGTCTAGACCACCATTGTGCTCGGGGACTGTCCAGACCACCATCGTGCTCGGGGACTATCTAGACCACCATCGTGCTCAGGGACTGTCCAGACCACCATCGTGCTTGGGGACTGTTCCGACCACTCTCGTGCTCGGGGACTGCCCCGACCACTCTTAGAACATTGCTCGGAGACCGCTCGCCTCGGCTACATGTGATTTGTACTCACATACAGTTGAGAGGCATTTATTTTTTCTCACTTAGACCTTGCTACAAGGCTGATACCTCGCCTTCCAGCAAGCTCGGGGACTACATCGGTACGATGCACCGGCCGGTGCATCTCGTATCACTTGTACGACGATTGGATTCTCAACTTAAGTGGGAATTCTTTTTAGACCCTAGCACCACGTGCCTGCGTCACCTACTACCAGGCTCGGGGACTAAGTGGACACACTTTACCTTACGGTGAATGTGCTTATTTTATCAACTCCTACGCTCTGACTGTTGGCCATAACTACTATTGTACAAGGGTCACTAACATTTCTTTTCAGAAATACAAGTGGGCACACTTGATCAGGAAAGGAATCTTTTTTCTTTTTTCTTTAGAGCACCATGCATTCTTCGGACAACCAAAAACTTTGGCTATAATTGTGGTCTACTACTCTCTGTGCTAACCAGAATACTGGCACATTTGCTTGGTTAATGTTTCAGCCAGTTGGAGATGACATGAAGATAGATCGCGTTAGTTAAAGAAGATCAAACGGCGTGTCGCAATATAATACATGGTGCTCGGGGACTAGCTGTGGGGGTATTAACCCCTATATCCTTATAGCTAGGCTTGGGCCGGCCCGGACCAGGGGGTCTGGCCCACTAGAAGACGACGCGCGGCCCGGCCAATCTGCTCGGAGTCCCGCGCAAGGAATCAAGGCAGACTTGGAGATCAAGCAAGATCCTGGTCGGTTAGAATAGGAATCCTTATCCGACCACCTATGGCAATTGTAACTGGTTAGGATTAGTTTCCAGATCTGTAACCCTGCTCCCCAGACTATATAAGGCGGGCAGGGGACCCCTCTAAAAAACATCTCTCATTGACATACATCAATACAATCAGACATAGGACGTAGGTATTACGCCTTCACGGTAGCCGAACCTGGATAAAACCTTGTATCTGTCTTGCGTCACCATCTTGTTTGTAGCTTGCGCATCTGTCTGCCGATAATCTACTACCTTGGGCATACCCCTAGGTAGACTGCTGACCATATTTCGTCGACAGTCATCATCGCCTCCACCTCTTCCTCTAAGTCCCGTATGACACTCTCCAATGTTCCTAATTAATATAACATCATTAGGTAGCAATCTATTCTCAAAAGTATGAAAAGGATCACTTAAGAACGAGCTCACCTCTAAATTAAGTTGTCACCGACGGTGGAGCAGCACCTTGATAGATTCTGGATGTCCACTTGTTTCTACGATTCCCATTGACTCTGATCGAATTTTGAGGTGGGACTGGCTCCATTGGAAGCTCCATGAAATTATCTTTCCATCCAAATAAAGAATGCCCAAAACGGACATTGTATGCGACCTGGGCATCATTTTTAGTACGTGCTGCTCCTGAACTCTAAGATGGGCTCGAACTGTAATTGCTTTGGGCCTCCACCTCAGAGACTCGAACCGAATTAGCCTCGGGCCTCCTTCTTGACTTGGACACCCTTGCTGGCCTCCTAACCCTCCATACCATGCGCCAAACATGGTAATATGCATGGGTGTCATATCCTCATCATGAAGAAAGCGCAAGTCGAGACACCATAGCAATGCCGGTCCATGGCGGCGGAGCTCCTGCAATCATGGCGGTGGCATTCTGGTGTGTTACAACAACACCAGGGAAATTGGGGTAGCTAGTGAGCTCAAGGAACTCACCACGGACATAGACGATGTAGTGGTTCGGCCAGAGGCAGCCCAAGTCGAGCTGGCCGCGTGCGTGTGGACGGTGCGACGGTGGCAAGGCTGCATCAGGGGTGGCTAGGAGGTGGTAGCGATTAGGCAAAGGTGTGCAGGGTGATGAGTAGGTGGAGGCGAAGCTAGCGGTGTAATGAATTGATGTGAGCAGCATTGAATTGGGAGCTTGCCGTCGACGCATACCAACACAGTCTTATTGACCCGATGGAAAGGAAACTCCAAATTAGAGCATGGCATGGCGAGGCTCACTGCAAGCTGGGTGGTTGGTTGGCTGACTATATGATGGAGTCATGGATGGGGTTAATTGGACTGAGGTGGCTCCACTATGGCGAATTGAAGGCGCGGGTCCGATGACCATGGCGACAGAGGAACAGGGGAAGGTAGGCAAGGCTTGGCTTGGTGTTGCCGTGGCGGGACGCGGCTGTCAACTCGAAGCACAATCACATACGGGCTACAGGGCGATGAGGAAACAACCAACGTGCTCAGGACGGTGGGCCGCACGGCCATAAATTGCAAACCGAGGATGGCAGCTTGGCTCTGCGCCGTAGTGGCATGGCACAGGTCAAGGAAGGCAGCAGCGTAGCGTCACGATGAGCGTGGATGTGCTAGCAAGGCAGGTGGGGCAAGCCCACATGTGTGCAGCCATGAAGGGTCAACGGCAGCAATGGTCGTGCGATAGCGGTGGTCAGAGCACGGCATAACCAGGGTGCAGCACGATGTGACGGCGAGCGTCAGTGGCACCGCACGACAGCAGCCTAGACTGGCCACACGCGCAGGGTCCCGCGCAGGCGAGCATGAGGTAGTAGGGTGGCTCAGGTGGACGCGACGGCGATGGTGAGAGCACACGCGAGCGGCCCAGTGAGGTAGACGACCACGGCGGACCAGAACGGCTGGGTCCGTCGGCACCAGGGTGGTGGCACACGTGAGTGCATGCTTGGGCGCGGCAGCAGGTGGTAGTGGCCAGCAGCATGGCCAACATGGTGGCACGCATGCGGGCATGCGTGTGCGTGCGCGATGGTGAACCAGCACAGCGCACCGAGCCGAGGCAACGGTGACCGCATCCAAACGTTGAAGCCATCTGGGAATGTGCCATGCATGATTTTTAAAGCGCTCTAAAAATTCACCTCGGTGCTTCAATTGCCAAACCACCAATTCCATACTGAAGAAGGCATGTTAGTCTACCAAAACCCGCCATGAAACCCTACCCCTAATTAACCCAATTCGCTTACAAAAATTGCCGAACTTAGCTCCGTCGAAGCATTTTCTAACTTAAGAAATTCAACTAAGTTCTTATCGGTTTCGCGTTGAATTTGATTTCCATGCTATCAAGTATGCTAGCTAGTGAATCGCATTCTCGACCACAAGTATTTCACCACCACCTATGAAGTTTGTACTACAAACTTTATCAAAGTTTCATCTATGCGTTCTATTGCATTTTCTTTCAATAAAAATTCATTTAGAACCCTAAGAGATAAAATGCGACATGAAACATAACATTCGTTTTGCATTTCCGATGAACGTTTCAAGTTACGTATATTGCTTTACACCTTATATTACACACATTTACACATAAGTATGATGCTCATGTAGTGTTTTAGCAAAAGACTGTACAGTGTAACACCGAGGGTGTTACATGTATACACCCCGCTGCGACTAACATGCTGATCCCGCAGTCAACCCGGCCCCATGCGTCAGCGAGGCCGAGGCAGAGGTGGTTGTTGACTAGCAAAAAGCTCGCCGACAGCAAGGTCACCGACAACGAGGTCAGTACCAATGTGTTCCCCATCCTATTCCACACCTACAGGTACCCTCGGTTTGCTTGGAGGATCACTAGAGCTAGCTCACTGGTGAGCATGGCAGCTCGATGGCGGCACGCGGTGGTGCTTCGGCCATCCCTGGTGATGACATGGCCAGGTGAGCGCGGCTACAGCATCTACAAACCCTAGCGAAGCTCTACGGCGTGGATTAGGCCAAGGTGGAGCAGCGGCGAAGCTTGGCCACTTGAATGGCGGCACGACGATGAGAGCTCAATGGCAGCATGGTGGTGTTGCACTCCGATGAGGCTAGCATTGGCCTTAGGCTCTTGCCTTGAGTTAGACCTAGCTCTAACCTAACCCTAACGTGAGGAACATGTGAGCATGATGGCTCGTTGATGGTGAACATGAACTATGGCTATACCTGGGCTTGAACGGGGATGCTAGAGGGTTCGCAAGGTGGAGTGAGGCATGGCGGAGCTGTGTGCGAGAGCTATCGAAGAATGGCGTGACGGCGGTGGCGTGCAAGCTCGGCAGAGGTCTGTGGCAACGGCGCGGCGCGCTGCGGCTTCGCTCGGGCACGGTGATGGTGAGAGAGAGGCAGAGCGAGGCGAGTGAGAGCAAGTGAGGAGGAAGGGCGCGTCGCTATAGTTTTGTTGCCCGCGTCGGCCTGAGGAGTGGGCCCGACGCCGACGGACAGCCTCCACGCGGCGACTATGGCCAAACACCAGTCAACCACGACGCGCGCGCGGCGCCAATTCAGTCCGTATAATAGCGCTACTTTGAGCTCCTAAATATCCTAATCCGTGGTGATTTACCAAAAACTTCATTAATAGAAATTGTAGAGCTACGTGAGTACTACAAGATTGCTTAAATGAGTTTTCAAACTACAAAACTCTAAAGTAGAGTACATTGAAACTATAGTCAGCACATGACTTAGCAAAATTTTCTGAGTTTCAATACAACATTTTGTTGATTTTTGTGAGCCCTATTTGACTAAGTTAGACACTGATTTAGCTCATGACCCTTAAATAAAGTTTGTTACCCATGATGTGAACTACAACTTTTATTTAGATCACATAGCCATACAAACACTCTAAGCTATTGTTCAACTTTGGTCAAACTAACATCATGTAAAAGGCATTTCAAAGTAAACCAACACAGAAGCAAAATTGGTTCATGTCATGAATATAAACATTGTTCCAATTATCATTCTAGGTGTGTCTAAGGTATTTTGGTGACCTCACAACCATCTCATACATTGGTCATACATGATTACAAGCATAATTAAGTATATGAGCACCATCACATGTGATAAAGAGAAGGTAAATGAAATGAAACTCCATATGCTCATGCTCATGAATGCTTGGATGATGCTTGTGCTCATGAAATGCAAATTCCAAATGCAAAGCTTAACACTAGGGTGTTACAGCTATAGCCGGGACGCCTAGAAGCGTCCCGACCGTCTGGACGAGCGATGTTCGAGTATCGGCCTTGAGCCGCTCGTGATGACCCGTCGAGGGGGGCTGTGAGCCCCAAGCACCGATAGATGGGCATAGGAACTATACGAGTAACTCGGCTGAGAAGCCGAGAATCTCCCCCCTAGGGGACATGACCAAGGCCTGGAACGACCGTACACTTGAGGTTCTCACGGACTTACCCGCTAGTAGCATGGGTGCGGCAATCTTGGCCACCAAGGTGATTTTTGTGGCAGCCTAGCCCACCAACGGAACAACAGCCCTAAGCTGAAGGTTCATCCAAGCCCTAAATGACTTTATGGCCCCAGCGGCCTCAGGGGCTACGCTAGCTCCCCAGACGGAGCAACCTGACCCCTCAATCAACGGGCGGTCGGGAGACGCACCCCCAAAAAACCAACCAACTCCATGGAGTTGGGGCAAAAGCCACTAAATAGTTGGCCCAACAAGGGTGTCCAAGGCTCAGCGCGCTCCCTGTATCCCAATCTATGGCTACAGAAGGTTGACCCTAGAAGGCCATCTCGAGAGGATCAGGACCCCCTACCATAGCCCTCAGAAGGGTGTGGTGCTCCAGATGATCAGATGGCCCCAAGCCAGAGCCCAGACGCTCTCAACCACCCGACCCATGGTAGGCTCTAATCAAAAAGGAAGGTGCCCCTGGGCCTAAGGTCCGCAACTCCTAGACGAGTTCACCGAACCCTCACTCGAGTGGAAGACTTATGCGACAGACTCACAAAGAGATCAGCACCATCATCGGGTGGCCTCGACAGCCAAGCAACACCCATCACATTGGAGAAGAAGGCCCCAAGCAGGGCACGGCACCCTTGTCAGCAGAAGCCATCCCTACCAAGGAGGGTTAGGTCACTAGAAGATCGAATTCAGCTCTTCATCGCCATCACACCAAGTGAGGCCATGAAGGGCACGGGGCTCCTGATGAGATCCTAACATATGGGTATGTTAAGCCTCAAGTCTAGTGGTTATCGAATGAAGAAGACCCCCCGACTGACCCCTCTGGGATCGCCCAGGGGCTCAGGGGCTATACCCATTAGGAACAGTCGCGCACACCCTATGGAGAAGAAACCCTGAAGAGCCTAACTATGACATGACCTCCGCTTGGGGCCCAGGGGCTCGCCCGAGCCCTGATGCTCACGATCTACGCCAACACTCCAGCCCAACCCTTAGCTCCTGCCTGGCCAACGACGCCAGCCAAGCCCAGGCACAAGAAGATGTGCCTCGAGCTACTGAGGCTCGGGGGCTCCACAGCGCTGCTTCTTGGGTACAGCATTGTCGGACACTTTCCCAACAAGGTCACGCATGGGGTGTGACACAAGAAGACAAAGCTTGCCCATAGCCTCTATGCTTGGAGGCCCCTAGGCCCACATGTCAGCCCCTAGAGCTGACTTCCTTCACCGCCAAGAAGACTCCAGAAGGTCCACCTGGGGGAGGCCAGTCCAAGCCGACATAGCCGAACATGCACAGTGTTAGAACAGAGTAGCCAGACAACTCCCAAGGCTTCTTTGACTCCACAACACCGCCATGATCTACAACACATCGTTGCAAGGCCCTCCTTGACTCCGGCACATGTAGACCATAGACTCGTTCCCCTAAACTGCCATGTACCTAACCTATCTCATTATATAAGGGATAAGGTCGGACATAGAGGGAGGAAGATCAGGAGAAGATAGATCATTCCATTCCACTCCATCCTTTGGCCTCTGCTCAGCATCAAGATCAAGGCAACCCAGAGAGGGGCATCGAGAGCTCCACCACTGCATCTCGTCGTCTTCCACCTCTCCGACGAGGGGAAGGCTCCACTGGCGGTGAGGCAACCTTAGGATTAGCACTGAGCTAACCCCCTACCAAATCTCTCTACAACCCTGTTGTAACCCCCTGATTTTGGGTGCTTTTGAGTATAAGGATCATTAGCTGCTAGACGTAGGGCACCGATTGGCCTGAACCAGGATAAATGGTTGTGTCCTCTCTGTGATTCTTGTGTTCTTGAGTCCACCTGAGCTACGAAGACCCATACTCTGACACTGACTCAAACAACAATGCTTGTCGCGGTTCCGACCCCGTGACAGGAACCATACATGATAACTTTGGAGAGTTAGACAACACAGTAATATGAGGCAATGAAGCATGCGGTGCTGCTGTCCTGTCATCGGTTTGAGAGGTACAAACTGAATTCAGTAGTATCTAGCAGTAGGAAGAATAATGCTAACCATTCCTGAATTGGTCCTATCGGAGAGACCAATTCGGATTCCTTCCTAAAAGTAAGCTTGCCATTTTGATCAATATAACAATAAGACACCCTCTTACCAGGAGGTATAGTGCAAGCCCCTCCTAAATTGGTACTATTAGTTTCAGTCGCCGAAGAGACCAATTTGTATTGACTTTTTGATATCAACCCGCCATGCTGGTCAAAATAATAGTAAAACAGCCTCTCATATTGAGGTTGACTAAAAGCCCTAGCCGATTCACTTGTATGTGCAACACGAGGTGAGGTAGTAATAGGAGTACCAAACATTATTCCTTCCTCTAACTTATCAAATGCAGAATTCATCTTAACCATACTATAGAAAAGAGGAGAATCTTCAGTAATCCCTTGTACCTTCAGCTTAGCTATGGTTGTATACCTGACAAGGATCTCCTGACCCATTGGGTCGGTGAACTCGTTGTTGCGTCCGTTGTTCCACATCTTGAAAAGAGGAGATCAAGACTAGATGCTATCGACCTTTTGGGCTAGATGTAACTGTAGTGATAACACAAAAGAGATTGATTAGAACTAACAAATTGGTTAGGTCAGAAAGATTGGCTATAAGAGGTAGCCGAACCAATCATTCCCCAGTGGAGTCGCCAAAAAGTGTGTTGACGCTTAATTAGGTCACACAATCGATAAGGAGCTAGACCGCTCGATGTAGGGCCTAGCCGATTTTCAGATCGGGCAGCACCTAGGGGATTTCCACACCTGGACCTTGTGCCTCCAGCAATGAGTGCGATACGCAAGACATGTGGCCGGAGGAGCCTCACGGTGAGCGCAATACGCAAGACACGTCGTCGATGTCTCTTGAGAGGTAAAAGATAGATAGTAGATTGGTTTTTTGTTATGATTGTGTGTGTTGGGCACCTTAATCGGCCGTGGACATGATATTTATAAGGTGGGGATGGTTTTATCCCTCAAGAGGTCAAAACCCCTTACAAATCACATCAAAACGTGTTTAGATCCGTTCTGGACCTATCAAAGTCGGCGAAGCTGTCTCCCGTGTCGGCTAGGCCGACTTCCATGGGCCGGAGGTACTGTTTTCCTGAAAACAGGGAGAGTCGGCTTAGCCGACTAGGGGACTCGGCTAAGTCGACTTGGCCTTGGGAAATTTGGGTGAAAATCTTCTAAAATTTATAATTAATTCATCCAGACCCAAATCAGGCGAACCATATATGTTTTTCGATCAGCTCGGCAAGAGGAAAGCAATGGTGAAGTCCATTCTTGTATTTGAGGAAGTTGGTCAGGTCAACTTAGCCGACTTAGGGAGTCGGCTAAGCCGACTCTAGCTGAATCAGGCCCCGAAAAAGTTGTTTCCTTCACTCGGGCTCCAAATGCGATGATTCAAGTATCCTTTCTGGCCATCTTGGTGATAGAAACATGGTAGAGGAGTCTATTATACACTTTGGACACTTTTGAGTGTCAACACCCATGCATCCATATATCTAGAGATGGGACATGAGCCATGCATGCCGTCATGCGTCCTTATATCTAAGGTGGAACTTGCCCATATCATGACAGCATGACATGGCCCTCTCGTGCTTTGTGCAACTTCGGATCATGCCCTCTAGACATATAAGACATTTCGGACCATCCTGTTATGGCACAGTAAATCTTTTCTTTGGCCCAAGCACGGTCCATGACACGTCGGTACACCTTCGGGTCATGTCACTACCATAATCCTGAATTACCTTGAGTGGCCAAAACAAAACTATCAAGGAAAGTATAGTTTCCTTGGCTGCGGACATAGACCTCCAAGGAATCGATATTCTTGAGTGCTAAGCCAAACAGCCAAGGTAATTTCATATTTCTTTGAGTGTTATTACAAGCCGCCAAGGTAATTAATTGCTCATTTTCTTGGGTGTTATTTAAAACTGCCAAGGTAATTCGTATTTCCTTGAGTGCTATTCGAAACCACCAAGATAATTCATATTTTCTTTGGTGTAATTTGAAAACTCCAAGAAAATTCCCGGAGCTTTAAAATTCATTTTTTTAATTTTCCAAATGACCTCGGACGGAGATATGACATAAACCAAAGTTATAGTATTCGACAAGATCTAAAACTTTTTAGTTCAAACATTTTACATTTGAAATCGTTTAGGATATCAAATATTCATTAGAAGGTTCAATAAAGTGAATAAAAAAAGAAAAAGATAACTCACGTAGTAACAAGTTGCTTTGACATGCAGTGGTTATTACTTTTTCTTTGAAGCAATAGGTCATAGTAAATCTCAAGACACGTAGCTTTTGTTGATTTATGTTTTTTTTGGCTATTGCTCTATATTTCCTAAGAGGTTGCTGGCCCTCATGGAAACCAAAACTAATTTACTTGATGGTAGTAACATTTTCTTGTCCTTTGGCAAATTAAGTATGGTTCTAGTTTTCTTTGAGGCTAGCCTTCAAGGAAATCATCATTGAGTGTCAAAATCGTCAAGGAAACTAATTTCTCTTGTCTTCTATTCTCGACAGGGTTTGCTTGGCAGTTTGTGGCCAATGACCTTTTCCTTGGCGGTTTAGACTCTTTCCTTGGCGGTTTTAGGCAGTCAAGGTAATTTGAGATTGTGGCAGTGTGTCGAGCTACCAGCCTAAGCACAATCCTCAAAGTTCTAATGATTTATATAATCCATTCAAGAATAGATGAGAGATAGTATAGTAAATGTTAGAGGATTGAATTGTAGTGTTGCAGATGTGCTTACATGCCATTTATTTGTGCTGTATTGGTCCAAGCATGGCCCAAACGCTGGCCAAATCATGCAGCCCAACGTGCCGAGATCGTAGGCACAACATGGTCGGCACGACCAAAATATTTCATGTCGTGCTGTGTTTTTGGTTGTGACAAAAGATCGTGCCATGACCACACCTCTCTGTTGGCACGGTATATATATATATATATATATATACACACCTTCATCATGCATGCATGCTTTGGGATTATAATCATCTGTACCAGACAGAGTTAATTCCAGCGGCTAGGCTAGGGAATCTATTTAAATCCATTTGCCTACTTTTAGATTTCTGTACGGAGGCAAATGTGTGTCGCTATGTCATCTCAAACGTGTTGTAGGCTTCTGCTGGTCTTATACGTATTCTGCGCCATTGCACTAATGTGCCCCTGTTCATCCTTGTAATAACAGGGGGAAATAATGTAGCAGGGACTAAGCACGTGCTGTCTCCCGTAATGGGACGCCCACATGAGCAGAACTAGAGATCGATCGAGCCAAGGACAAGGGACAGCAAAGAGATCATACCCCTTTCCCTGTCAACCACCGACATGATCAAAACCACGGCAGTCGGCAGGCAGGACCGCAGCAGCGGCAACACCGGCACTGGCTGCACACTCCAAAGCATCCCAGAAGGCTAAACGGACGCAACTGCATGTGCCTTCCCAAACTAAAAGGCGAAAAATCTGACACTGCCGCTTCGGTTGGTACGAGATCTACGTTAATCATCCGAGATGAACCGTCGCTTCTGTCGGGTGCGGATGAATCTTTGCCTCTTGCGGCCAAAACCGTCGACGCATGCACACACAGAATCATATCATTCGCATATGAATATTCGTACTGTTGAGTACGGGTCGTTGCTCGGACCTCCTTCCTTTCAAGATGGCCATGTTAACTGAACTGCCAGCATCTGTTGCGATATCGATATCGATATCGTGCCCCTTTCAAGGTGGCGTTCCGCATCTGTGGTTGTTCAGAACAGACTGCATCATGAACCAGGACAGTGTCAGTGTCTCCTAATACTGAGCTCTAGAGAAACACATCCCGTGATCACCAGGCACCATCCGCACCTGCAGTCTGGCTGTGTATAAATAGCACCATATATCCACATCAAAGAAACACAGTGAATCGAAGGAATTGAGCATCCACGTACCCATCATCACAATCCACTGTTTACTTGCTACTGTCAAGTGTTTGTATAGTCCGTAACCGTAACTATGTATATAGGAACATCAAGCATGAGGGCAGGGAAGAAGAGCAGCAAGAAAAGGGGGTGCAGGAACAGGAAGCCCGCAAGAGCTCTCAAGGAATGCCGCGCGAGGCTGTACATCATCCGGTGGTGCCTCGTCAGGCTCTTCTGTTGCCATGACTGAGGCGAGCTACTGCCCTCATCCACAGATTTTCATCATCATGCATGTTCTGTACAGCCATTTCGCATGTCATCGTCGCCACCGACGTGAAATCTTCAGCTTAGGATGAAGAGAGCTGCCAAGTGCGTGCCAAGACTCTCGTAGTAACGCGCAAGGTTCGAGTGCTGCTGGTACCTCCTCGATCTTAAGAAAACGATCCAGTGGCCTGACACTCTGACGCCATGAAAAGTGTTTAGTAGCCAGCTGCCATCCTGCGTCTATGTAGGAGAGCATCATGTTAGTTAGGTAGCTAGTCTCGGCACTCGGCAGCAGCATGCATGGGATGGAACAAAGATCAACCAGCTGCGGCTTCGCCGACTGTTTCAGGAAACGTCCATCTTCGCTTTCTTCTGTGTTCTGCGTGCTCTTTTTCGGTTCACAGTTTATATACTTTCATTTTTCTTTTGAGAATTACACGGTGACGCGCTGTGCATATATGTCCAGTTCAGATACTGTCCATTGGTCTTTTTTTTTAATATGAAAACAAAGTTACAGCCTCTACCATCCGTATATGATATACAGCTGCTGGTCCATTATTGGTCTATGGGCATCGAAATCCATGTTAAACCTGCAAAGTTGATATTCTCAAATACTTATGCTCTGTTTGGATGCAAAGTATTTTTGTTGTTTTAGAAAAGCATCATGGTTCTGTGGAAATACTTTGGTTTTGAAAACTATAAGATATTTGGCTATAACAGTTTTTCTAGTTTTAAAAACCATGCTGCTAAAACTATAATGTTTTTGAAGCTTAGAAACTGCACTCTAAATATTTTTTTCTAAACCATAGTTTTGTGCATCTCTTATTCTAAAACTAAAGTTTCTTAATATCACAGCTGAGAAATCACAACATTGAAGCAGGACCTTAACAAGTATTTCGCCATATGGCCAGGGGCGAAGCTATGCTAGTGACAAGGGGTGCAAATGTAGAACACCCCCCCCCCCCCCCCCCCCCCCCACCACCACCCACCCACCACCACCACCAAAAAAAAAGTTAAATCAATGATAATGCGTTAACTTTTACCATATATATAAACCCTTTGTGGCACAAGATTATACACGCACGATGCATTTGTAAAGACGTCTGTTTTTTTTGGGCACGGCTCAATTGAAAACCGCCTCTAAAATGATGGTTTCCAAAACGACTCGATTCTAGAAATGCATTTTAGGGGCAGTTGATATTTTTAAGCCACGTCTACAAACAGACCTATTTGTAGGAGTGGTTCTAGATCCAACCGTCCTTACAAATCAATTTGTAGAGACGGCTGGATCTAGAACAACCTCTAAAAATGGGCATAGAATAGTAAAATTATGTATTGAAATTTAAAATTTTAAAAGATCTTGGGTAGAGAAACAACCAAAATAAAAGTCGTAGATCTTAAAAAGTTATAAAACTTTGTAGTTGGCAACTTTTTTATTTGAAATCACCTATCCAAGAAAAATATATTATGTTTGAATTTCTCACATTTGAAATTCAAATTTTAAAATGACCTTTGATGGAGAAACAACCAAAATGAAACTTGTAGATCTCAAAATATTGTACAACTTTGTAGTTTATAACTTTTTCATTTGAAATCATCTACCCAAGGAAAATTACATTTGAATTTTCTGACATTTGAAATTCAAAATTTTCAAACGACTAAAGTTGTAGATCCCAAAAAGTTATAAACTTTATAGTTGATAACCTTTTCTTTTGAAATAATTTATCCATGAAAAATTATGTTTGAATTTCTCACATTTGAAATTCAATTCTTCAAACGACCTCGGATCAAGGAGATCAAAACCAAAGTTGAAGATCTTGAAAAGTCATAAAACTTTTAGTTGACATCTTTTTTATTTGAATTCATTTAGGATCCCAAATAATCACTTTAAAATTGGATGAAGGTAAAACAAGAGGACAAATATCCAAAATTGACACAACTATCTTGTGGGTGGATGAGGGAAGAGGGCTGAGGTTGCGTGATTTGTGACCCCTACCACTCTGGTAGAGTCTCCCCGGATTAAATTTTTTTTCTATTTTTTAGTTTAAATTTGTGATTTCTGAAAAATAATTTATAGGGCCGGCTCATTTTTGGGCTGCCTCTAAGAATACCTAGCCACTCCTATAAATCAATTTCTAGGAATAGCTAGTCCAGTCGTCCCTACAAACTATCTGGAGCCGTCCCTAAAGATCATTTATGTAACAGCGATATTCCCTCTAATTTATTCTATGTTCACCGTACCACTGCTTATGGGCTACACACTACTAGCAAGTGGAGATCGCTACACCGACTATATACTCCCTCCGCCCCACAAAGAATAGCATTCTCACTTCCCAAGAAGTCAAACATTTTTAACTTTGACCAACTATATATAAAAGAATATTAATATTTATAATGCATAACTAATATCATTAGATCGTAGAATATATTTTTATAATAAATTTTTTAGTGATATAAATGTTGTTAATAAAGTTTGAGCAGCACGTTTCCTACAATGTCTTTTTTGGACGGAGGGAGTATCTCATATCAAGTTCTCTTAGCGTGTGTCGAAACTACCTTAGACATGTGTACTGTTGGTTCACGACTAAAACCGATGGTACACACTATGTCAAAACTGCACAAAGGACATACTATATTCAGTGACTAAAACCGATGGTACACACTGAATTTGAATCCAGGGAAATTACTGCTGTCTCTTGTAAGTTCTGTACACTCTGCACTGCTGCTTTTGTTGCTAGGTGGATGTGATTTCTTAGCTCCTTAAGTGTATCAGTTTGTATAAAGAATTTGATTGCTTTGTGTATAGTTTGTATAAAGAATTTGATTACTGGAACGGAAGAAACATGAATGATGTATATAGGATCCTAGTAGAGGGTTTTTTCATTTTTTTTTTTGTTTTTGTAAATTGTCATAAGTGATGCGTCCAGAAAAGTGCGTCTCTGATGAGATCTTCCTCAGAGACGCGTTTTGGCTATAATCGTCACTGCTGACCCACATCAGAGGCGTGTTTTTGATGTACGCGTCACTGGTGACCCACCTCCGAGACGCGCATTTGCTATACGCGTCACTGCTGACCATTATAGTGACGCGTTTTAACGCGTCACTGATCTCTTCACATCACAGACGCAATGTAAGTGGCGCGTTCTTTCCGCGTCACTAATGACTGTCTGGACACGTCACTAATAAGCTTTTCTGGCATAGTGACAGTACATTTTTATATAGGCAGTTTTATTGCGCAGCCCCAACTGTAGATACAAATGCTGGCACAATCAGTTGGTAATAGTTGGTGCTTATTACAAACATACAATCCAACTGTGCATGCACCAATCTATATCTTTATATATGTATCTGTATCTGTATCTATATCTATATTATATCTATGTTTATGTCTATGTCTATGTCTATACATCTTATATTTTAAATCCCTACTATTATTCTATGTCACCATGCAAGCTGTTCACGTCAGCATCTATTAGCATATCTCACTGGCACTTGTAATTATGTCTTTATTCAAGCTATTCACATCATTCGCCCAACATATATTTAGTTGTCCATATTAGAGTCTATATCATCCACTATCATACATTATGATATTTCTCATCCATCCAAGTAAATACAAGTAGTACTATTTCATCTGTGATTCCCATAGCAACCCACGGGATAACCTTCTAGTTCTATTTTAAATAAAAACACACAACAGATCGAATCATGAATTTTACTTCCTTCACTTTCTGTCTAGACGCTACTTGACCTCACGTTGAATTGCATCGAAACTCCGCAGTTTGCTTCTACACGTTATACTTCAGTTGATTGACATCACACTTTGCTTGTGCTACCCACGTGTGCTTTGTTGATATACTCAGTGCATCTCCAAGAGTTTCCAAAACCCACTCCAAATCTAGAGTTTTGGCAAGATTGAAAAAATGCTCTCCAGCCAACAACTCCCTATCTCAACTCTTAATCTTTTTGAACTTGGCAGAAACTATCTAGTAGCACAAAAATATACGCGCGCATATCGATCCGCTAATCTTGAGATGGAAGAGCATGAGAAGAGTAAGCTGTATGACAGGGTCCCCAATGCAAATGTAGAAGAGAAAAAGAAAGTACAAAAGTGGTTAGGGGTGAATTATAAATAGTTCGAGATTCCTGATGCAAAATTGTTTTCTATATTTTAGAAGCGAGGTTTTGGAAACTGTTGGAAGAACCCAACAAATGTGCTCCAACATTTTTTAGCTACTAGGAAAACTCATTGATTTACCAACTATTATGTTGGGAACTACTGGAGATGGTCTCATAAATGAGTGTGAGCCGTTTTTTTTCAGACAGTTAGGATTGCCTATTACCTTATAGAAGCTAACATGTGAAATATATATTTATTTAATTTTTTTATTTTATAAAATCCTTTTCTAGATTTGATTGATGCATGCGAGATCTTGTAGATATGGTATGTAAATCTTTTTATTTTGCAACTTTGAACTTGATATTTGTATGTGACTTTCGATACTCTAGTTTTGCACGCGATGTGATTTCGTATATGATTACACATGTTGCCGTGTTGCCATACGTGATTACATGATACAGACGTGCTTATGTGTACGGACTTTTTTTCGTGTTGCCATAGGTGATTTTGGACGTGACCACATTGCACGCGGCTTCTTTCTCCGTGACTGAGGGATTTGGCAATATTTTTTCTTTTCCTCTGTCAATTAATTAATTAACCAATTAGTTCAAAAAATCTATAAAATCAAGGGGTCAGATTTGTTTGAGATGCTAGTTCCCACACACATATATTGGCTGTTTAAAATAAGGTAAAATATACTGGTGGCTCTTAACTTGGGAGGTGATGCCATCTATCGGTCTGTTCGCTGGTTGGTTTTTGGGCAGATAAGCCCGGCTGGTGCTGGTTTGTTGTAAGAGAAAAACACTGTTGACTGACTGATAAGCTCTGGCTAAAACCAACAAACGAACAGGTTGTATGTTCTGAACTTCCATTTTGTGGACAGTCAGGTGATGCCATTCAGTATCCCAAACAGTGGAGTTTTTAAAAGGATCAACTTTAGTACACCCTCAATAACAGCTCACGAAATTAATGTTAGCATCTGATGCCAGAATCATTTCCAACAAGGAAAACAATGATGACACGCATGATCCCTCTCCAGCATATTGTGGCCACTCCTACAATTTCAGCTCGGAATTTATCCGATTCTTTCTGGGTTATCCCACCCTCCAGCTAGCTCAAGAACGATGAAAACCATGTACTGTAGCAACCGGAAGGTGCAGGCTTGCACCATCAAGATAGAAGGGAATTAGCTGGGCTTCTTGTTGAAGTAGTGCTGGGCTGGAATTGGACTAAAATAAGGCCCCGGAAACGGAGCGCCATGTTCTGAAAGCCTAAACAACTGGTAGTTCATAATCTAAAGAAGATGAGCTAATTTGAACTTTGGCCCATTATGGGGTTCCAAGGTAACTGGTCCCACACCGTGGTTGTGAAATACTTATCTGTCTCCGAATAAATTAATTTCTAGAATATATGCCAATCAATTTTTTTTAAAGTTTGACTAACTTTATAGAAAAGAGTAACAATATGTATGATATAAAATTAGCACACTACGAAAATATATTGATGGTAAATCTAATGATACTAGTTTGATATCATAAATCTTGATGTTTTTCTCTATAAATTGGATCAAAGTTTACAAAGTTTGACTTAAGATAACACTAGGATTCTATTTATTCAGGGACAGAGGGAGTAAAAAAAAATACCGTGGTCCTTTATTTTCGTCAATTTTTTTTACGATTACATGGTATAACTTAGACACTCACAGCAGTAGCAAATCTCCACTATAATTGAAAACTTGTCTTTATCAAAATCAAAGGGTTCATAATAGATCTACGTCAAATCCAAAGGCCCAGAAACGATGTTTGATGGAGGCTTCTCACACCCCCTCACCGCACCCCTAGCTCCCTTCCCCCTTTACCGTGGCTCGCCTCAATCGCACGTCCGCGCCCCGTAGCCTACGATACCGCAGACCTTGCCCTCTCTCTCGCTCCGCCGTCACGAGCAACACCACCGGACGCCGCCGCCTCCATGAACGCCCGCTGCCGACCCGACGCGCCGATGCAAGTGTGCCAATGCCTTCCTGCTGTGCAAAACCGAACACCATACCCAAACTAATCACCAGGTGTGCCAATCGCTTCCTGATGTGCGAAACCAAGCACCGAATCCTTAAGATAATTGGCTATTTGTATTCCAGTCTGATCTAATTAGATGTGTGTACATGTATTATGCCTGCGATCCGCCCCGATCCGTGGCTGACAGATCACCGAGAAGGGGAAAGGACTGTCGAGGTTTGCGCACACGCCATCGTCCTCGCCCTACGCTCGCCCACGCCGTCATCCTCGCCCTGCGTTCTCCCACGCTGCCGCATCCTCTCCCTCCGTGCCACGAAGCCGCGCCGCCGCCACCCGTACTGAGAAGGAGAAGGTCCACTGACAGAGTCCTCGATGAAAGGACGTGGCCCTGTCCTCATCTTCGTGTCCCCGACGTGACAGACGCTGTGCTTCTCTCCTCGTTGCGACATTGTAGAGGAAGCAGCAAAAATATCCAGGTTTGCCCTCACTCCCTTTTTATTCAGGATGTTTTGAAATTCTACAAATGACCAATAGTCAACTTGTTCGTTATTGTCTCCGTGGGACATGCTAAATTGGTGGAATTCCCAGAAACTTGTCTCTATCAAAATCAAGGGTTCATAATAGATCTACGTCAAATCCAAAGGCCCAGAAACTATGTTTGATGGAGGCTTCTCACACCCCCTCACCTCCGCACTCTCCCCGCCCGCATCCTCGTAGCTCTCGGCAATTAGGATCCAATCACCGATCATTCAACCATCAAAAAAGAAAGTCCGGGAAAAAAGGCATGACAACCTCCGCACCGCAGCATCCTCCTGTTGATGCTAGACTCCGGACGACTCTCGCCACCATCGCCGACCTGTTGATGGTCGCCGCCTCCTGCTGACTCACTTGGCCGCCGTCGCCGACGGACTGCACTGCGACTACTGCTTCGAGCCCTGGACGCCGTGCTAGGGCCGCGTACGCGCGTACGTGGCACCGGCATCCTGCAAACGGCGGCGACCGGACGGCACAGCTCCGTCAGACCCGCAAACGACGGCGGACGACGACGGCGTATGCGGTGACCAGGACACAGAATCAGTGCCGCGAACGCCGCGGCGAGACCTGCCGAGCCTGGCATTCAGATCAGGCGTCTGCAAGAGGCTGCAGTCCATTCGCGAGGGCACTTTCAATGCAAAAAAATATCTTGGACATATTTGCCTTTCAATGCATCCCTCATAAATGCTTCTTGTTTGTTTTATTTAAATAAATATAAATACACAAGGGAACGTTGTCACGTTTTCTACGGATGGCCTGTGTGCTCGAAACAGGTGGTGTCATGATGACATCACCATGACATATTTTCCGGAATCAATCAAAATAAATGATGACATATATACCGTTATACATTTCCTGTATATAAAAAAATAAGAAAACAAATAACATATATGAGGGCATGTGCATGCACAGGCTATCTGGAGTTTCTATTTTTATAGACAACAAAAAAAAACTAGCAATGGGACCTTGCAAATCAATCATGCCTAAAAACTAGCCCATGTTCGAACGCATGCATTGAAATGCAAATCAGTCATCTTGACGTGATGCTTGATTTGCGCCAAAAACTGCATGCAAGATATATCTATCAATTCCTTTTCTTATTCTTTCTTTCTATAAATATCTATTTCTTGCCATTTCTTTTTTGCTTTCTTGTTTTGAACACCGTTAGCGCGCCCAAATCACGTCCTCGCCCGCCTGTGATAAAAGGAGTTCGTCGAAGACGGCCACCGGGAAGAGACACATCGACGCCTACGGAGGTCATCTGCATCAACATGACGAACACGCGCCGCAGCAGCCCTACTCCCAGCGGACGAGGTCTTCGTCGCACACTATGATGAGCATCCGCCACGCCTGGTATGCTCGCTCTTGCCTTGCCTCCATGCTCTGCAAAATGGAGATCCGGAACCCTGATTTAAGCTATTTTGGCATTATAGAAAAGGGTACCTTACACCAATGGCGAGTGGCGACCAGCCGCCAACAACGTCAATGGAGTCGGAGCGATGTGAACTGGATCCCAATGACGGTTCGTACTTGTACTCTGGTTGCTCCCTATCAATCTTTAGTTGAATGAAGTGTCAACAACGTGCAACTCGCCACAATTGGGCAGTGGGAATAGAGACCTCGACATCTCTTACTCTATTGTTGGCAATGATGCTGTAACATTTTTTTATTATTATTGGTTGTTACTTTTATCAATCAATTATAAGACACGTTTGATTATTCATAAAAAAATGATCTCTAATATTATTCTGTTATTTATGCTCTGCTCTCATGTGAACGCAGAAGAAATGAAAAAGGATGTAGAGAGTGAGGCATCAATGGAACCTATATTGGGTATTCTCAGATAGATGCCGAGGACGGAGACAAAGAAAACGTCAGTGTATGTATATATCTATATGGGTCAGTACATACGTAGGTACTAATATTAAAAACAGCATTTAGTATTTATTATAATATCCCATAGCAGATTAATACAGATATAGAAAAATTGCCGATCAAAGACGATGGCGAAATAATACTAAATCTAGAGCCACACGATGACAGGAAGCGGAAGCGTACTGACAAGGATGAGGTACGTAAGGAACTCTCAAGCTACTCACATATCCTCACTCATGTTTATCTATATGGGTTGCATCACCCACTAATAATATAATATTGCATATGCAGATAAGTAATAGGGATGTAGAAGAAGTGCGGATCAAAGAAGAAGAGCACATCAAAGACGATGTCCTAGAAATAGTTAATATAAAAAAGACGAAGCCAGAAAGCATGCTGATCAGGATGTGATTGCGATTCCTCAATATAATAAACCTAAGAAGGCGAATAATGCAAAGGTCCTGCCTCAAGGTGAGTCATTTTCTTCAATAGTATCTTATTTTTTATATTTTTTTGAAATTAATTAATTAATAAAATTATTTTCAACGCAGACTATGAGTGTACAGAAGAAGATGTCAAGGTAATTCACTACATGAAAGGAAAAAGGGAAAAAAGTTTACTTGTCCGAATTGACGATGCTTGGGTAATCAGAGATGACATGGATTGCCTATTAAATGGTGATGTGCAAGTGAATGGCGCTGTAAGCATTTTAACACTGCTTTTGCATTAGCTGATGTCCATGCAAAATATATGCCAATTTTTAATTGACAAATTACAAACCTGCAGGTCATATGTGCGTACATCCAATTGATGCGGCATGAAGAACACCTGCTCCATAGAGAAGGTGGAGATAATTACTTAGAAAATACCTTTATTACTCAATTGCTACATCGTGATGGAGAGGCCCTTGCAACGACATGGAACTATAGCAGAAATGACGTGGTTGAAACATGGGTCCAAAATTATTTGAAGGCTGATATGGTACGCTTGACCACAAACTCTAATAGATGCTACTTTTTGTTGATTAAAAGAAATATAAATAAATTGGATAAAACTCCATTATTGCAAGTGTTCCTTCCTATAAACATTGTGAAGTTTCACTGGTACGTAGCGATTGTTAATGCTTCAATAGGCGAGATACATGTTTTGGACTCTTTCGGAGACCAAATGTCAAACTTTCAAGATCTAGAATATACGGTGTGGCTTATGATTGATATACATACATACATATTGTTTTTAAATTTTTTAATATTGGAAAGAATGATAAAGCGTGTAGCAGAGCATATCCAACTGGACCGACAAAAATGGAAACACGGGATCGAAGTGTCATCTTGGCCAACTAAACATATGATCACTAAAAGAGCGCAAACAGATGGGTAAAAGATCAACTATACCTTTTGTGTACATGGTATTATCACACCAGCAACAGTACCTATATCACTCATATTTTACTTGTAATATTTGCACAGTGTAAGTTGCGGTTTATGGATGCTTAATTATATGGAGTACTGGACTAGAACAACTTTATCTGACGCTGTGACCCAGGTAATTTCATAAGAATATTTCTAAATATTTTTTTATTTTGGTTTGGTTAATAATCATGACTTGCTCATATTTTTAGGACGATATAAGTAACTTTAGGTTCAAGCTACCTGCGATCTTGTATAACTCCACGCTAAACACAGCGAGAGGGTTACAGGATGATGAGCAAGATATGGATGACAACAATAATCTTGATGATGATGTTGTAATGCTCGATAATCTAGATGAAATAGATATGATACTGTCGGGTACAACAACATGGACAAACAAACAAGACCTATTGTCTGTATTTCGTGCATGCATCCTGTTGAATGATGACCCTGAATCTTTAGAGTAAGTCATTCTAAAGTAAATTATTTTGTTCTAATTTAAAGATTTTTCATCACCCCTGCTACAACTGCTACGATAATTCATTTGTTTGTTGTCCTGGTTTTTTTAGCAAAGAATGGGTCCGAAGCACACGACCGTATCCGATTTCTTTAACTCGTAGAAAAATTGGCGATATTTTAAACGAGAATATGGAGATGGATCATAATTGCTTCAACCTTGCTGCTTGGATGGCTGCATCCAACAACGCCTCTATGTTGGAGAAAGACAAATACCACTATATGGACCTCCAGTTTGCTATAAGTTGATATAATTTTTCACTAATGTATATAAATCATTTGTTAGTTGTATCATTAATTAAATAGTGATAATTGTTGCAAAAAAAACAACAGTCGAGAACTCAGTTTGGACGAGATCCAAGGTGTTGCGACTGGATAGACTATGAAGAACTAGCAAAATTGCTTCAATGCGGGCCTGATAGGGACTACAAAATACAAAATTGCAGCACTGTAAGATATATGTTCATTAAACTCCTTTGAAAACTTATATTTTGTATTGCACTTATGGTTTTTTTTGTTTGTTTACAGATTCTATTGCCATATTTTCGAGATAGGAACTATATTTTATTCATATTTGACATGGGTAACAAAATTGTGCACATTCTAGATCCGCATTCTCCAAAACTATGGTACTCGGGTCTAGATCCAATCAGGCCATATAATGGTATATTAGAGATAGTTTTGAATTATTTCAGTTTCTCCATGACATTGGTTAATCCTGCATGGAAAGAGAATGTTTACCTCTGGCGTCGTCAATTAAAACTATATCTTCCAAAAGCTATGGACCGGTAACAACTTATATTGTGTTTATCTTATCTTACCATCAAATAAATGGTGATTTGATTTAACTACAACAAATAAACACTTGGGCTCTTCTTCTCTAGGAAATTGGCAGGCTTCCTTGTCTACAACTACCTAAAGTTGCGGAATGGCGAAAGATTATCGTCGTTTGTCAACATAGTAAGCGTAAAATATTTCTATGTATATTTTATATGTTATCTACCAAATCAGTAAGTTAACTTATTATATATTATCTATATCATTCGCAGAGGTCAGATTCACTGAGGACGGAATTTTTAGTTGACATTTTGAAGAGCAGCGCAAATGAATGTACATATGACATCCCTGGGGAACTGCAAGATCTACTTAAACTCATAAATTAGTAGGATAGATATGTCAGACATGACTTTATTATGCCTTGTTATGCATGCGTGTTTTCCAGATAAATACATCGTTATGTACCATTGCGTGTGACTTAAACTATAAAAAAATTTCGTTGTTTGGTTATTTTCATGTGATTCTCAGAATAAAGCCGTAGCGTTAGCACGGGCACTATACTAGTCTTTGAAATCTTTGAGATTGACGAATCCAAGCAGCTGATTTTGCCCTCGGCACACGGCAGGAGCATGGGATGGGAATTGGGATGGAACAAAGACCAACCGGCTGATTTTGCCGACTATTTCAAGAAACGTCCGTGTTCTCGCTTTCTTCTGTATTCTGTGTGCTCTTTCTCGGTTCACACAGTTTGTATTGGACGCCATCTTTGTGACGGTCTGTGCATATATGTTCAACTCAGAACTTTAGATACTGTCCATTGTTTTATGTGATTCGAAATGCATGTTAAACTTGCAAAGTTGACATTCTCAAATACTTAGACCCTATTTAGATGCAGAGTATTTTTTTTGTTGTTTTAGAAAAAAATACTATAGTTTTGTATAATACTTTAAGTTTTGAAAACTACAAGGCGTTTAGATTTAAACGTCGCTGCAGTTTTGAAGACCTTAGAATTGCAAAAAACTATAATTTTTTTTGCGTCCCCGCACTGTAGTCCTTTTCTTTATATAAACTATAGTTTTGCACATATCCCTTGCTCAAAAACTAAAATTTCTAACCAAGAACAAGCACTAGCAAGCTGAGCTCTCGCCTTGCCTCGCATCCGCCGCCGCCTCGCCTACCGCCGGATGCCGCTCAGATCTGAGTCCTAGAGCCAACCCTCTTGGAAGAGATGTAGAGCCTGTCGTGCGAGACACAAGAGGCGGGCCGGCAAAATCCAGACTAAGGCCGCGCGGAGAAGGCCGAGTAGTCTGTCGCTGTCCCGACGTTGGTCCGCTCCGACGCCGACGCCACCCGGACCGCCCGACGCTGCCCTGATCCGCATCTTAGTCCACTCTGCGCCGACGCAGACGCCGCCCTCATCCGCATCTCTTGCATCGCCACTGCCCCGAGGAAGGTTCCCCATGTTAGATTGATCTTTAATCTCAAACTGGGCCCAATGGCCCAGTTGGGCTTTTGATCCGCACCCTGATCGGGGGCGCCCAGCCCACTATGGCTGGAGGACCCCTGTCACACTGCGCAATAAATAGAGGTGGGGGCCAACGGCTCAAGTCACAAGGTTTGCCTGAGCTACAGTTCCCCACCGACACCAAAACCCTAATCCAATCTAGAGGGGCGCAGCCAGTGATGGGAAGCCACCAGCCGCGCCACCACCGGACTCCACTGCCTTCACCGCCGGTCGCCACCGCACATCACCGACGTAGTCTTCACCAACCGTCGCTGCCCTAGCGCAAACACCGAACCCATGGCGGACGCGAGCGGATCTTCCTCCACTACGGTGTCAGGTTTGACACGTCCAACTACTACCATTCCCTTTCTCTCGTTCTACCTACCGTTACTGCACTAAGTAGATGTTCTAGGGTTCATGATTTTATTCAACAGCAAGTACCCAGCTAGATCTATGCTCCTAGAGATCCTATAAGTTTTGACAATGGTATCAGAGCCGTTTTGCTAGGTGTAGATTACGGTAGGGTCTAGAATCAGACTAGAAAAGAAAAGAACCGATTAGATCCAGTTCAAATCTGAGAAGAAAGAGGGTTTTCCTAACCCTAACCCTAACTGGGTAAAAGAAAGAACAGCAGGAGGGCTCGGTTTCAAGTCTACTCGAAACCGAACCCTAAACCCGCAATCAATTCGGGAAGAAGAACAAAACAGAAAACCCTAACCCTAACTTGATTTAACTCTAACCCTAATCCCTAATCGGATGAAATCTGAGAAGAAAATCCAAAATAGATGAAGAAAATCAAAGGGGGGATGTTGGGGAAGGGGAGGCCTACCTCGCCGCTGCGCAGCGTTGCTGCCTCACCGGCACGCGGGGAGAACAAGGCTGAGCCAGGGGGGGCGCTGCTCGCCGGGCTCCGGCCAAAGGGGCACCGCGGCTAGGTCACTCGACGGCGGCGCGCTCACCCACTGTGGAGCGCGCACGCCGGCGAGAGGGCCAGCGACGGCGCCGAGGCTCTCTGCTCGCTCTCGACGTTGTTTGCTCGTCGCTCGGGTTTGCGCGGCTGAGTGAGTGAGAGAGGGAAGGAGAACGAAAGAATGACTAGGGTTTTTCGGGCTAGGGCGACGCGGCGCCGTTTTGTTCGACCGACGCGCACGTGTAGCCGTCCGATGCAGACGAGCGACCAAGATCGATCGGGCCATCTCGCGGCCTAGGCGGGCGCGTGCGGCCATGGCACTTTGCCAGCCTAGGCCCATGTTGTGGCCTGGGTGCGGCCGAGCGTCGCGCAGAGCAGTGGGCCAAGCCAGTGTTGGCCGGTTTGGGCCGAGAAAGGAAGAGCAAGAGCTCGGTTTCGTATTTTTCTTTTTCTAGGAAAATTGAAATATGGAAATTGGCTCAAAAGAGAATAGAAAAAATATTTTTCCCTGTGGGTAAAATTCAAGAAAATGAGTTCATTTTTTTGCTGCGTATTTTAAAGTTGTTATTTTCATTATTAAATTTGAACCAACAGGAGAATTTAATTTTGAAAAACTGGATGTGTTTTTATCTTATTATAATATTGTTATTATTCTGACCAACGTTGATTAATGGCAATATTATGATGAGTTTTGTCATGCATTAATTCTATTTCTGTCCAACGGTGATGTAGAATTAGTATAGAGGACAATTGTATGTTTTAATTTTGACCAACGTTGGAACTAAGGTATGCAATTGTTATTATTATGTTTATATTCTCACTCTATATGAATTGTGTTTTCAGGTGGATATAACTTAATGGGTTGTATCAAAGAGATCCCCACTCTCAAAGGTGATAACTACACGCAGTGGAAAAAAAAGATTGACCTGACCTTCATCTTGGCTGAGGTGGACTGGGTAGTCACCCCACCGTGTCCCATAGAGCCTATGGCACCGGTGAGGGAGACAAACGAGGCTTATGCCGCTTGGGCAACCAGAGAGAGGGATTTTGTATCCCAAAAGATGTCCTATGACCTTGAGCATAGGAAGTGGGTCACTGCCAACAAGAAATGTTTGGCTGTGATAAAGAACACGATTGAGCCTGCAATTGTGGGCTCAATCCTAGAGTGTGACATGGTCATCGAGTACCTTGATAGAATAAAGAGTCAGTTCACTAGCTCTTCAAAGACATATGCTACCCAGCTGATATAGTAGCTGGTGACAGAGAGGTACTCTAGTAATAGTGGCATAAGGGAGCACATACTAAGGATGAACAATTTGGTATCCAAGCTAAAACCAACGGATCTGGCTCTCAAGGAAGAGTTCCTTATCCATCTGATTTTTGCTTCCTTACCAAAAGAGTTTCACACTTTTGTTGTCAACTACAACATACAGCCCGAGAAGTGGGACATGGAGAGGCTCATGGCTATGTGTGTGCAAGAGGAGGAGAGAATGAAAGCTGCCAATGGTGGCACTATCAATTATCTTAAAGACAACAAGAAAAAGAATACTAATACTAACTCCTCAAAGTCAAAGGGAAAGGGTCCCATGCTGCATCAGCCACAGCAAAACAAGTTCACAGTAGAGAAAGATCTGTGTCTCTATTGTAAGAAGACGGGACATTATAAGAAAGATTGTTTCGACTACTTAAAGATGATCATGGCAAAGAAAGATGAGAACATTATTACGTTCATAAATGAATCCCTGTATGTACAGTATTCAAAATCTACTTGGTGGATTGACTCAGGTGCAACTATTTATGTTGCTAATTCTTTACAGGGATTCCGTTCGATGAAGACTACGCAAAGAAGCAAAAGACACGTTAAAGTTGCAAATGGAGTCCGAGCAGATGTTGAAGCCGTTGAAGATCTTTCTCTAGAGCTTGCTGATGGTTTCACACTTTTACTTAGAGATGTACTATATGTTTCCTCTCTACAAAGAAACTTGATTAGTGTTTCATGCTTGGACAATGGTGGATATGATTGCCATTTTGGAAATGGCAAATGTAAGATAACATTTAATAATGCATGTGCTGGTCTTGCTATCTTACAAAATGAGCTTTATTTGTTATCACTACATGATGATGTGAATGTTGTATGCGATGATGGGAACGTTGTATGCGACAATGAGAATGTATCCTCGTCTACGGATGTAAACAGAAAATGAAAGAGAGCTCACGATGCGTTGTTGAAATTATGGCACTATCGTTTAGGCCATATTTCGAGGGGAAGAATAGAAAGACTAGTTAAGAATGATATTCTTCCTCCATTAGAGCTCTCAGATTTAGAACAATGCAGAGAATGCATAAAAGGAAAGTATGTAAAGAAAATTAAGAAATATGCCAAACAAAGTGCAGGAATTTTACAGATTATTCACACAGACATTTGTGGTCTGTTTCCTATAAAGAGTGTGGATGGTTATGATTCGTTCATAACATTTATAGATGATTACTCCCGTTATGGCTATATTTATCCAATCAAAGAAAGAATAGAAGCATTGGATAAATTTAAGATATTTAAGGCAGAAGTTGAAAACTAGCAAAATTTAAACATTAAGATAGTCAGGTTCGACCGTGGGGAGGAGTACTATGGTCGGCATACCCCATATGGCCAAGTTCCTAGACCTTTTGCAAGATTCTTACAATAGAATGGCATAGTAGCCCAATATTTTACACCGGGCGAACCTCAGCAGAATGGAGTAGCTGAAAGACGCAATCGTACCCTGATGGATATGGTGCGCAGTATGATAAGTTACTCCACCTTACTGTTGAGCCTGTGGATGGATGCGTTAAAACCCGCCATTCATATTCTCAACAGAGTACCAAGTAAGTCGGTGCCCAAAACACCGTATGAGTTGTGGACAGGAAGAGTACCCTCACTAAACCACTTACGTGTGTGGGAGAGTCCTGCTGAGGCTAAAGTATTTAACCCAAACATTGGGAAGCTAGATCCAAAATAGTAAGTTGCCATTTCATTGGCTACCTAGAAAAGTCAAAAGGTTTTCGTTTCTACTATCCAGACAGACATACAAAGTTTGTGGAAATGAGACACGCTGTCTTCCTAGAGGATGAAATGATGAGGAGGAGCATGGTAGCTCGAGAAATTGACCTTGAAGAGAAACGGGTGTATGCGCCCACTCCAATGATTCATGAGCTATTTTTCACACTACCTGCTGTTGCTGCACCAAAAGTGCAAGATACTGTGGTGCCAGCACCTGTTGTTATTCCGCCTGTGGCAACAATGAATGATGATGAGGAACCTATTCTTCAAGATTCTATAGAACCTATTGCCACACATGAGGGGGAGCAACAACAGCCTCAAACAGAAGATGTGTCAAATGAAGGTCTCAAAGAGTTAGAAGATCAGCTATTCCTGCTGACTATGAAGTATACAATACTGAAGAATTTCAAATGGAGGATGATCCCACCTCATTTGAAGAAGCCATGAGAAGTGATCATTCATCAAAGTGGCTTGAGGCCATAGAAGATGAAATAAAATCTATGAATGCCAATAAAGTTTGGGACTTGGAAATAATTCCTAAATGAGCCAAAATAGTAGGCTATAAATGGGTCTACAAAACAAAACTTGGCTCTCAAGGGAATATAGAGAGATATAAAGTGCCACTTGTGGCAAAAGGCTTTACGCAAAGAGAAGGGATTGATTACAATGAGACCTTTTCTCTAGTCTCATGTAAGGATTCCTTCAGAATCATAATGGCATTAGTGGCACATTACGATTTAGAATTACATCAGATGGATGTAAAGATGGCATTTCTCAACAGGAACTTGGAGGGAAATGTTTACATGGCACAACTGAAAGGTTTTGTCATGGAAGGAAAATGACGAATGGGATACCACCTAAAGAAATCCATTTATAGATTAAAACAAGCTTCAAGACAGTGGTACTTGAAGTTTGATCAGACAATAAGGGATTTTAGGTTTAAAAAAATGCAGAGGACAATTGTGTCTATACAAAGTTTAAGAATGGGAAGTTTATCTTCCTTGTGCTGTATGTGGATGATATCTTACTTGCAAGTAGTGATGTCAGTCTACTGCTGGAGACAAAGAATTTTTTGTCCTCAAAATTTGATATGAAAGATCTTGGTGAAGCTTCATTCGTTCTAGGGATCGAGATTCATCGAGATAGAAGTAAAGGGGTATTAGGACTGTCACAAAAGGCATACATAGAAAGAATCTTAAAGAAATTTTGTATGCACAAATATAGTCCTTCACCTGCTTCTATAGTCGAGGGCGACAGATATGGGGATTTTTAATGCCCTAGGAACCAATATAAGATCGATCAAATGAAAGCGGTTCCATATGCTTCAGCTGTCGGAAGCTTATAATATGCTCAAGTATGTACACGCCCTGACTTGGCATTTGTTACTGGGTTACTTGGTAGATTCCAGAGCAATCCTAGAACAGAACACTGGAAATTAGTAAAGAAAGTCTTGCGTTATTTGCAAGGAACGAAAGGCCTCATGATGACGTATAGAAGATCTGATTCACTCCATATAGTGGGATATTCAGATTCTGATTATGCGGGAGATGATAGAAAATCCACGTCTAGACATGTATTCACTCTCACAGGAGGAGCTATTTTATGGAAAAGCTCAAAGCAAACCGTCACTAAATTGTCCACAATGTATGCCGAGTTTATAGCGTGTTATGAGGCAATGGGGCAGGTGAACTGTCTAAAGAAGTTCATACCTGGTTTGAAGTTGGTTGATGACTTCTATAGACCACTTAAGTTATACTGCGATAACAATCCGGCAGTACAGTATGCTCACAATAATAAGTCAAGTGGTGCTGCCAAACACATTGACATAAAGTATTATGTTGTGAACGATAAAGTCCAGGATCATGTCATAAATCTTGAGCATATAAGTACCGAAAAGATGCTCGCGGATCCGCTTACAAAAGGCTTACCACCCAACGTGTTCAGAGAACATGTAGCCGACATGGGTTTAAGGGAAAGCGTATAATTCCTAGACAAAAGAAGGCCCAAAGATAAGTATCTATTTCAGAATAGAGTGGTGTGTTGTAGCTGTTAAATCTATCGACAATTGACTGTGACGATGAAACATGCTCTATGTGTTAATCTGTAATGGAATGAACAAAAGTAAATGATATGAGATTGAAAGATGGTAGGAGATCAAGGGGGAGATTGTTAGATTGATCTCTAATCCCAAACTAGGCCCAATGGCCCAGTTGGGCCTTTGATCCGCGCCCTGATCGGGGGCGCCCAGCCCACTATGGCTGGAGGGCCCTGTCACACTACGCAATAAATAGAGGTGGGGGCCGGCGGCTCAAGTCACGAGGTTCGCCTGAGCTACAGTTCCCCACCGACACATAAACCCTAATCCGATCTAGAGGGGCACGGCCAGTGATGGGAAGCCACTAGCCGTGCCACCACCGATCTATGTCATCGGACTCCACTGCCTTCACCGCCGGTCGCCACCGCGCATCACCGATGCAATCTTCACCAACCGTCGCTGCCCTAGCGCAGACACCGAATCCATGGCGAATGCGAGCGGATCTTCCTCTACTGTGGTGTCAGGTTTGACACGTCCAACTTCTACCCCTCCCTTTCTCTCGTTCTACCTACCGTTACTGCACTAAGTAGATGTTCTAGGGTTCATGGTTTTATTCAGCAGCAAGTACCCGGCAAGGTCTATACTCCTAGTGATCCTATAAGTTTTGACACCCCATGCCCACGCCACCGGTGGCCGAGGGTATCTCCGACGACCGCGCCACCAGCAGCCACTGCATCGAGGAGATCTCCGCCTCAGTTCTGAGGGGGCTCACCCACACCTGCATTCCACCAGCCGCCACCGTCCCAAGGGGATTCCGACGCCCGCGCCGTCGCTGAAGTCCCACCATCTGCGATTCGCCATCTGCTGCCTACCTTCGTGCATTTCACAGGGGCAGAGATGCCAACATCGAGTCTGCGAGTGATTCATTCGGCCGCTTCAGATTCTCCTTCATCACCACCCCATCAACTGCTCATCTCCGCTTCTTGGCAAGCCCCGGCGTCCACCCCAACATACTTCAGCCAGGCATGGTAGCCAAAATGTGAGGAAACATCATGCCATCACCATCTTGGTTGGTCTCTCCCCGTGAGGGAGCCCGAGCGAAGGCTGTGCATATAGCGTCACCGTCGAAGACGCAAGTGCACCAGAGGCAGAGCCTTGCCTTCAAAGCATGGGCTCGAGGCAGATGCTATCGTTGTCTTGCCAGCAACCATCAAGTTAGTTCCTGTCGGGACTACTTTTGCTGCATTCGTTGCTGTCAGCCTGGGCATAGGGAGAGACAATGTCGCTTCCGATGTCCTGCTACTCCAAGTTTTCGCTCTCCTACCACTTGACCTCACTACTCTAAGCATAGCCAAAGTTGGGCAGAAGTTGAGTCCACACCTCCTTCAGGAGGGCATGGTGTTTTGTTGCCTGCAGTTGCAACTGCATCTCCAATGCAAGGACATCAGAACTCTTCGCCAGCCTTACGACCTATTGGTTCACATGTTAAGGACGACAGTCATGTTTGTAGCAGCTGTTGTTGTGCCTCTATGACTTCGACGCCTTTGGACCTCCAATCCTTGCTTGTGCCTCTGGTGGAGTCTTTGCGATCAGACCTCAAACACTTTATCGAAGTTCGTTTGGAGGAAGTGATGTGCCCACTCAGGGAGGAGGCTTCTACTATCAAGTTGTGGCTAGCACGCATAACCAACAATTTGGAGTGTGGTCATCCACGTGCAGACCTTTCTTCTGTTCCTGA
This sequence comes from Miscanthus floridulus, assembly GCF_019320115.1. Taxonomy (NCBI): domain Eukaryota; kingdom Viridiplantae; phylum Streptophyta; class Magnoliopsida; order Poales; family Poaceae; genus Miscanthus; species Miscanthus floridulus. The sequence goes on from NC_089587.1 coordinate 127,939,884, forward strand.
TGTGATTGAGCTCTTTGGCCCTTGTTCTCCAGTTCGACACTCTCCGACGTCGTCGATCCTTCCTTCTCTTGCAGCAGCTTGTATGCCTGCTGACTGCTCGCTGCATAAGGACACCTGCCATGAAATTGTTGACTCCGTCCTTAACATGTTGACCACAAAGGTGGCCCTAGAGCCGGTTGGCACAGAGTTTCACCAAAAGATACCCATGGAGCAAGCCATCGAGGTGACCTCAAGGACTTCCTCTGTTCAAGTGGCAGATCAAATGTTACTACAGACAGCCAACTCTTTTGAGGATCTTGTTTTGGTTGAGGATGCATCTGATGATGAGGAGATCTCAGATACACAGATGACAGTTAAGAACCCCATCTTTCTTGTAACCATTGAAGATTGCGCTGCATATTCTGCGGTCAAGGTTAACACAGAACAACCCAAGGTGAGAGATGAAGATCCACCAATAGAGGCAATGTCTCCTCCGGTCGCTACACCTAGGAAGGACGAGGACCTTGCATGTCCTTCTATGCATCCCCCTTCACCATTGAGCACAAGAACAAGACATCGACGTAAGTCCTATGATAGATCATCGCTTCATCGAAGTGCCTGTCTTGCACAACGTGGTGTGTTAAAAGATTTGGGTATAGTTGAAAATGATGGAAAGCTCAACGAGGATGTAGTACAAATCTATACAGAGTGTCTAAAGAATTTGGTGCCGCCTAATCTTCTCCAGTAGCTAATGGAGTTAAAAGGTCGTGCCTTCTGGGACATGATAGCAGAAGTTTCCTTGTCCTTTCTCTAGGTGTTTGTCTTCACTGTTGTTTGCTCATGTTGCAAGTGGGATGTTGGTAGCGTTGTCTTAGTTAGTCGTTTGGTTTTGTTGCTACTGTTGTTGTTGGTAGAGTCATCTTAGCCGTTTGTAGTTGTTTCGGCTATTGTTGTTTTTGTTGTACCCAATCTGGGGATTCTTGTTTATTAATATAATCGATAGCTCTCTTGTCAGATTCGTTTCAAAAAAAACTAAAATTTCTTGATATTACAGTTTCTAAAAATCACAACATCCAAACAGGTTGCACAAGTGCCTTCAGACTATAGAGTAGTTGTTCTTTGGCTTCCGACTTGGGAACTTGGACCGTGGAACCACCCGCACCCACGTGCGGTCCAGCGTGAGCTTTGTTTAACTTACGTTACAGAGGCGCAAGGGTCGCCTACGCAATCACAAGTTAGTCGTCACTCGTCAGTGACAAAATTGGTCTTGTATTTCTTGAGAGGAGTCTTTGCTGTGGTCTTGCACGGTCGTTATCTTTGCTAATTAATTGACCGGTACCATGAAGTAGCTACTGTGGAGTCTCCGTTCGCCTGGACGTCGAAATCTTGGCGAGGTGGTCCGCTTATTTTACTGACTCTGATTGCTGCCCAGTGGGAAAACTGTCGCGACGTGAGCTCCTGACAGTGAAAGAAGAAACGGTGGATGGTTTCTTTATTGTTATAAAAACGATAATTTTAGTCACCTTTCCAATCATATGTTGCTAAAGTCTTAGATCTCTTCAAGTTCAACAATTCGATAAAGTTGGTCTTCATCTGGCTTTGTGCAGCGCTCCAGAAACTCAGGGCACAAGTTCCACTCTACGCAATGAGTAACCATACTGTCACACCAACCTAGTTTGGTCTCAATTTGCATAAAAGGAGGTTGGTGATATAGGGTGTGTTTGGTTAATGAGGTGGTTCATCTTCTACTTATTCCTCGCTTTTTTGTTTAGTTTATGGAATGGAATAAGTTGATGCATCATCTCATTCCTCACAAGTTAATAATTGAGAAACGAAGTCATTCCATCAAATTTGAGGAATAGACTCATGATGTACCACCTCATCTAAGATGGAGTGGCTTTTCAAACCAAACACCCTAATACATTCTCACAACCATATATATTGGTCTAATGCTCCCTCAATATATATAATTCAAGGTGAGACTAAACTCTCATATAAAGTTTGATGGCACATACATGGGCTACCATATATAGGCCAAATAAAAACTAGATTGGATGTTATACCTTGTCTTTTTTAATTTAATTGCACCCAACTATATTTCTAAAGGCGGTCCAGGGTATCAATTCAACTGAAAGTCGATTTCTAGAGGGCGCTTTGGTGGCTGTTATATTCGGTTCTTGCTGGGCGACTGAAAATCACAGCTCTCTTAAAAAAGACAAGGCAATTCTAAAATTTATTTCTGTAGTAGCTATGAATATCTCAAACGTTTCTGTTGATCCTTAACAAACAGCAAATTGTGTGGCTAGGAAGGTGTGCTAATAAAATATGGTGTGGCCCCATACCTTAATTTAGCTAGGAGCATCTCAGTACTAACAGTAATTGGATGTCTCCAACGGAGCAATTATATTAACTATCACAAGACATGCTATGTTAATATACAAAGCCTAGAAATTCCCATAAAAATTAGAAAGATCTCGCATGTAATTTAATATACACTAACTTATCTAACTTTGATCAAATTTATAGGAAAAATAATCAATACTTAAAAACTAAATTAGATTTATTAAATTATCCATGGAACTTGTAGGTGTTAATATATTTTTCTCTCTAAAAACTAGACCAAAGTTAGAGAATTTAGAGTTCGGATAAAGCAAAATTTTGAGGTAATTAAACGAGGAGTACTGCCATGCGTCCAATTCTGCGGCAGTGATTAGTGATTCGATCGGTGGGTTAATGCGTCTGACTTTGGTGGTTTACCACTCAAGACACAAAGGATCTACTTATCGTTCGAAAATCTAAGCCTCACGGTCAACAGTGGTTTCTACGTGCTAGATTGCTCAGTCGAGTTCTTACAATGGTGGAAAGAAAGATAGAGAAATGGTAGGAGAGCGCTAACGAAAAATCTAGGGTCGAATCTATGTTTGAAATCTCACATTTAAAATTTCCTGATATTACAGTTTCTAAAAATCACAACATGCAAACAAGTTGCACAAGTGCCTTCTTCAGACTGCCGAGTAGTTGTTCTTTGGCTTCCGACTTGGAACTTGGACCGTGGAACCACCCGCACCCACGTGCGGTCCAGCGTAAGCTTTGTTTAACTTACGTCACAGAGACGCCAGGGTCGCCTACGCAATCACAAGTTAGTTAGACGTGAGCTCCTGACAGTGAAAGAAGAAACGGTGGATGGTTTCTTTATTGTTATAAAAACGATAATTTTAGTCACCTTTCCAATCATATGTTGCTAAAGTCTTAGATCTCTTCAAGTTCAACAATTCGATAAAGTTGGTCTTCATCTGGCTTTGTGCAGCGCTCCAGAAACTCAGGGCACAAGTTCCACTCTACGCAATGAGTAACCATACTGTCACACCAACCCCAGTTATGTTTGGTCTCACCTTGCATAAAAGGATTAGTTCATGTTGATGATATAGATTCTCAAAGCCGTATATATGGGTCTGTCACCCTCAATTATATATAATTCAAGGTGAGACAAAACTCCCGTATAATGTTTCATGGCACATATATGGGCCACCATATAGGTCAAATAAAAACTAGATTGGACGTCATACCTTGTCTGATTTATTGTAATTTAATTGCACCCAACTATATTTCTAAAGGCGGTCCAGCATATCGATTCAACTGAAAGTCGATTTCTAGAGGACGTTTACTATCGTGGCCTCCTATTCAGGGCGACTGAAAATCACAGCCCTCTTTCAAAAAAAAAACACAAGGCAATTCTAAAATTTATTTCTGTAGTAGCTAGTGATGAAGATGTCAAACGGTTCTCTTAACAAACGGCAAATTGTGTGGCTAGGAAGGTGTGCTAATAAAATATGGTGGCCCCAGCCCTTAATTTAGCTAGGAGCATCTTAATATTACTAAGGGGCTGTTTGGATCCTTTTATTTTGGAGGAAATGAAATCTACTTAATGGATTAGGCATTTGGTTTGGAATTTGACATTCCACAACTTTTCAAATTTTACATATAAGCCTATCTCGAATTCATAGGGTGAGAAATAGAAATTGATTATATAGATCGCCATGTTATGTTTCTACTCTCTAACTTATAGCATACTCTTCAACTCGTTTTTCTACAATAAATATGCAACATATAAGTATTTCCTTTATAGCTAACAATAATATATAAATATATTTCATATAGAACCATATTAGCTTAATTATTTTGTGCCTAAATTATAATTAGTAGAATGAATTGAATTCTAAGGAACCAAACGTGCCCTAACAGTAATTGGATGTCTCTAGCGGAGCATTTATATTAATTATCACAAGGTATGCTATGTAATATACAAAGCCTACAAATTCCCTTAAAAATTAGAAAGATCTCGCATTTATTTTGATATACACTGACTTATCTAACTTTGATCAAATTTATAGACAAAATAATCAAGATTTTAAAAATAAATTAGATTCCTTAAATTCTCCATGGAACTTGTAGGTGTTAATATATTTTTCTCTCAAAAACTAGACCAAAGTTAGAGAATTAGAGTTCGGATAAAGCAAAATTGAGGTATATATAATATCAAACGAGGAGTATTGTCGTGCATTCGATTCTGCGGCAATGATTAGTGATTCGATCGGTGGGTCGATGCGTGTTACTTTGGTGGTTTACCACTCAAGATACAAAAGGATCTATCCTAGTTTGGGAATTTAAACCCTACATTCAACAATGGTTTGTTCATGCTAGAATGCCCAGTCGAGTTCTTACGATGGTGGAAGGAGAGACTGAGAGATGGTAGGAGAGAGCTAAGCTATTTATTCTAGGGTTCAATCTATCTCAGTTTGATTGATCCTTTCTAATGAGGACATGACATCTATTGATACATCCATGAAAGTTAGTCTTAAAGACAAGGTGAGATCATTCCTATGTTTGCACAATGACATAATTAAGAATTTGTTGGTACCTAATGTTGTTGCATTCTAGTAACATGGACGATGATGATGATGCCATCATGGGAAAGACACTTTCAATGGCCTCTACAATTGATGGGACATGGATACAACATCCTCAAGACCCATCTTGCGGTACAAGACCATCAAAGCACAACATTAATTCAGTATGTCGGTGGCCCGACAATACTCCATTGGTCAGGCCATAACTCCTTCATCTGGAGTGAGTTTGAGTTCCATGAGCACTTGATGGATTTCAATTGGATCTAGTCCCACATCAATATCACATCGTCAAGATCTTCAAGTGTCGGGTACCACGACATCACCGTGGGCTTGTTATTCACCTTTGACACCCTGGCCCAAGTTGGAACATGCCGAAAAGAGATGGAGAACACACCAAGGAGTCAAGCAAGGGTGTCCAAACCAAGTTGGAGGCCCAATCCATGTCAAGTTTGAGTCCATCTCGGACTCAAGGAGCAGCGTGTAGTAAAACAGATGCACATAGGACCCATACAGAATTCGTTTTCAATGATCCACCTATGGATGAAAAGACAAATTCATAATATAACCAATGACACTCGTCCCATGTCAAAATTCGATCAGAGTCAATTGGAATCATCGAAACAAGTCTGCATCTAGAATCTGTCAGGGTACTGTGGTGCCGTCTTTTGGGCTATTTGGGCCTTGTAACGTGTCGAAACTCCTTAGTGACATGACTAGGGGTCCCTGACACCTCCTTCGACTATATAATCAGTAACCTCCGTCCATGTTAGGATTTGAGTTTTGCTTTAGATTAATCTGTCCTTGAAAAGTCATCGTTTTCAGTTCTGAAATCCCAACTTCGAGTGCTTCAAAATATATCTGCAATTGCCACTTTAATTGTGTTGCTTCATTCGAGTTCTTGCTTGTGTTCTTTGTTTCACAGGCAGAGATTAGCCTTCTTGGCATGGTTAAGTGGATTAGTGACACAATCGATAACAAAGGAGTCGTGGTGCTAAGGTTATAGGTTCTGGATCGATGTTTCATGTTCCATCAAAATAGGAGTTATCATCACCTGACAGAAGATTAGGAATCCCATCTCCTTCACTTTCTACACGAGTCCCGGACCTACCTTATATACTCGAGCGCTCGGAGGTACAAGGAGGGCGGTTCATGATCGTATTCGAGGGTTTTGTGTCCTAATTTTTAGTTGCCGTTAGCACTGGGCGCCGTCCGTCGTTGCTGATCGTGGCCGACAGTCATGAACCATCTCTGACATCTTTCGTTGAAGCCTAGAGCTAGCTGTTGAAAGCTGGAGTTGCTGTGTGCCTTCCCTAGGTTCGTCTTCCTTGTGGCCTCTGTTGCATGCTAAGGACGTGGCCACATGCATGCAGGAAGCGCCTGACTAGCAGGGCCGAGCGTTCTCATACAGTGGCCGTGCGCTCGTCCTTGTCGCGTTGCGTCACGCCCTAGGCGTGACCCTGAGCCAAGATTGGCCAACACGGCCTCGAGGGGGCAAGGGGACACAGCTCCAGAAGGGCCTAGTGCCTTGTAGCTCTGCCCATGTGTCAGGTTCAGAGCACCTATCATATTTCAAATGGGAAGCTCGGCCAGAACCATACTGTGGCTCACGTGACCTTCCTTGATCTGCTAGCGCCAAGTTCCCGAGTATGTGGGACTCCTGATTCTTGCAAAGTTCCCGAGTATGTGGGACTTGGTCGTTCCCGAGTATTTCAAAGGCAGCAGCCTCCTGATTCTTGCCAAGTTCCCGAGTATGTGGGACTTGGTCGTGGCTGTTCTCCCTAGAGCTATCTCTCAGAGGCCGTGGCCTTGTCCCGAAAATCGGGTGTCTTAGCTCAACATGCCTTCTGTGGTTACCCAGAGGTGTGCGTGCGAGCGCACACAACGGATGTAACTCCAATTCTGTGGCTAATTAGGAGAATTAGACAGAGTTAATCGTAATGCCATGGTGTAAATCCAAAGGTTTAGGTACTCAACTAGTATCATTTTTAAATTAAATGTAAGCTAAAATTTTACTGCCACCATGCAACCAAGTAAATGCACACATTAGAATAAATATTATTTATTTTAATAGTTTATTAATCGTGAAAAAAATCTCTTAATATATCACCATATCAATGACACCGACAAATCGTTTTAGCTTTCATTAAAACTTCCATACAGGCTTCATTAACACCATACTTAGATCACATAGATGCTTTCATAAAAAAAAAGATCACATAGATGCTAAAGGTCTTGCGGTCCGACCCTTGAGAAAAATTCCTTACAATACACACACTATATAATGACCGTTCAGAAAAATTCCTTACAATACACACACTACATATATAATTGTCTTTCGGGGAGAAAGCAGAGCACGCAGAGCGTCGATTGTGTGTGGTTGATCATATTTTATTTTCAAAAGGTGATGAAGGACCTTTTATTCAGTTTAGGGAGCTAGGCACGGGGATAGGATGGATGCGTGGTGTAGGGATGAGCACGAGGGGCTGAAGCCGGGCGGAGACGAGACCCTGTTTTTCGTCCATGTTCAGTTGCGGCGGCTCCCGACCTTCCTGGTGCGGCACCGCCCAGTCAAAGCACTGGACCAGCGCGGCAAGGAACGCCGGCACGACCTGCACGGCGTACCCCATGCCAGGGCAGGCACGGCGGCCACCGCCGAAAGGCATGAGCTGCATGTTCTGCACATTCACTTCCATGCCCTCGTTGGCGCCGCCGGGCATGAAGCGCTCCGGGTCGAACTCGAGGGGCTTCTCCCAGTACGCCGGGTCACGCCCAACGGAGTAGATGCTGAAGAACATGGTGGTCTTGGGCGGGATGGTGTAGCCGCGGACGTGCACCGTCTCGATGGTCTCCCGCACCGCGAACACCGCCGGCGGGTGCAGCCGGAGCGTCTCCTTCAGCACCGCCTGCAGGTAGCGCAGCTGCGCGACGTCCTCCTCGCCCACCAGGCGCGACCTACCAATGACGGCGTCCAGCTCCGCTCGCAGCTTGTCCAGGTAGGCCGGGTGGTTGATCAGCTCTGCGAGCATCCACTCCACTGTTGTCGCTGTTGTGTCCGACCCCGCGGTGAAGATGTCCTGGACGTGCACGTGCAGCGAAATATATATATATGAGTAAACGTAGAGTCAAGAAGTGAAGTGACATCTGGTCACACACTAGTCACGACACGTAATGATGTTATAGTATGTATATATGTATATAAAGAGCGATGGAGAGCAGGGCGGGCTATCTCACGAGGACGAAGGCCTTGATGTTCTCCCTGTTGAGCTTGACCTCTGCGTTCTCGTCCTCCGCGGCGTCCATGAGGATGTCCAGCAAGTCCTTGGCCTTATTAGCAGGCGCCGCTCCTGCCGGTGGCGGCGACCGGCGCGCCTCCTCCTTCTTGTTGATCAAGATCTCAAGCAGGGCGTCGAACTTGGCGTGCACCTCGTGCGCCCTCCGGCCGAGCCCCTGCAGATCAAATGGGCGGAACACCGCAATGTAGTCGGCGATGTTGAAGGAGCCCACGAGCTCCGTCACCTCCTTGGCGCAGTGCCGCGCCGTCTCCGTCAGGTGGTCGGGCAGCGCGCTGGCCGTCATGCGCATGATGGCGTTGTTGGCCATGGCGATGAGCTGGCGGCTCAGGTCCACGCTGCCGCCCCGCCCCGCCGCGGCGGCCGCCTCCCGCAGCAGCGCTGCCAGCTCGCCGTCGCGCACGGGGCGCAGCAGGTCCAGGGTGCGCGGGCCCAGCAGCTCCGACATGCACAGCCGCTTCATGAAGCGCCACTGCGCGCCGTAGGGCGCGAAGGCGAAGCCGGCCGAGTCGTAGGCCAGGAGGCGCGTGATCGACGAGTGGGTCCGCTGCGGGATGCTGGACTCAAGCTTGAGGAGGTCGCGGGCGGCCTCCGCGGAACCGACGACGACGCCATGGTTTGAGGGGCCCAGGCGGAGGTGCACCAGCGGGCCGTACCGGCCGACGAGGCGGTGGAAGGCCTGGTGCGGAGGCGGCCGGAGCAGGTGCAGGTGCCCGAGCAACGGAAGGGCCAGCGGGCTTGGGGGAAGCTTGCCTCCGCCCCTTCTCCTCGCCGCTGACACCGTAAAGACGAAAAGGATGATTGCTACGGTAATGAGCATGGCTGCATCGCTGCTGTAAGCGGCGAGGATGCTGCCACTCTCGACGACCTCCATGGCTGGCAATGCAAGCTTTGCTGCCCAGCTAATGTTACGTGCATGGGATGATGATTGCCCCGGCCTCTCTGATCGGCCTTATATATATGGACATCCTCATGGACGCCGCCAGCCACCTGTAGGCTGTAGATACGTGTACAAACTTTCAATCCGATTTGAAAAGATGCAGACTGGTTCTTGAGTCATAAATTTCAACACACATGGGTGGAATCAAATGTATACTCCGAACATGTGATGCTCAAAGGTCAAACACGTGCAGCAGCGACGACCATGTCATCCTTGGTAGCTAACTACGACACCTTTCACACCTGCCTCCTCTAGTGCATGGGCGTAACTTAAGCATCGATGCAATAACCATTCTCAGAAGAGAGTTAATTTGATAGCGTTGTTTCTAAAATGTAGAACACAATAAAATATGGATAAAACAATCACTCGTAATGCATAGTTCTTCTTTTGTTTCATAGACATTTATTTCTATGAATCATTTAGAGATGGAATATAGCCAAGAGAGTTTCATTTACATCTACTTAGTTATGTTGCCAAACTCCGATGAAATTCCAACCAAGATTGATCAAATGAACTCAAGCAGTGGCACTACATCAGAACCCCATCACTACTTGGTCAAAACCCCACATCATCGCCAAAATTGCTGCTGGTAGAGGATAATCGGCAGTGATGGGGTGGCTTATCACTGCTGTTTTCAAACCGGCAGTGATACCGATGAGTGGCACTGTCGGATTAAAGCATTCATGACCAACGGTGATATCATAAGTGTCGCTGCAGGATTAAAGCATGAACTGATAGCGATATCATGATATCACTCTGGATCAATTAATGCCACACCTGGTAGTGAATTGGTGAGTATCACTGCCGGCTTAATACCACAACTGGCTGTGAGTTTTATAATTCTCCATATATACACTACGCCAGATTTGCACATCACTGCCGGCATCATCATTGCCGGATTTATGAGAACCGACAGTGATGTACCTTCACTGTCGGTTATGAGCTTGAAAATGAAAAAATGATTGGGGCTGGGCTAAAACGGACAGTGAAGGACCACATCACTGATGGTTTGTGGCTTGAACCGACAGTGTTTTGGCGGACACTCATCACTGCCGGTTTAAGCCAAGAGCCGACAGTGATTGGACTCTATCACTGTCGGTTCTAGCCAAGAACCGACGGTGATAAGCCTACAACACAAAAGGGCTGCAGCCGTCCTCTCATTCGTCCTCTCTTCCATCCCGAGAACAGAGGCGCGCGTTTGGACCCTTCCCTCTATTGTTGCGGCTGCTCTTCACCATGAAGCTAGTGCTTGAATTTTGAAGAATGGCTTGATCTTTTTGCTTTAAGGTTAGTAACAAACATCCACTCCTTTGATTTTGTTGCTTAATTAGCTTTGTTTTGATGGCTACATTGCTTGATTCTCATTCTAGTTCTTTCTCCATTCTAGAGAGCACTTTCCAATTGGACATTTGTGCAAGGCTCAAATTGCGGTGAATCCATCATCCAAAAGATTGGTGTCTATGAACACATTTAAATTCCTAGCTAATTATTCCATGGTGGTCAAGATCATCATTGTTAGTATGTGATGCTATAATTAGTTCTTAGAAGTAGAGTAGAATAGTTGTTCTTCAATATTGTGCAATAATTATTTTTTACTACGATTTTCAATTTACAGGGCCGGGGCTACCAATTTCAATTTTTCAATAATTAGTGTACAATAATGTTTTTCTAAAAATGGTACTTTCGAGCTACAATTGTTGTTCATGAAGCTCGATTTCTTATTAATTCTTTGTAATTACTGTCTCAATATTTTTTGCGCAGAGATGGATCGAGAGTGGATGATCTGTCCCGAACGGACAAGCGGTACATGAATGGCGTCAGCCAGTTTATCACTGATGCCAAAGCCCATGCTGGGAATGGGAACCCTGTCTTCTGCCCATGCAAAGATTGCAAGAATCATAGGAACTTTCATCAAATTGAGTCTATACGATTGCACTTGATTACCAGGGGGTTCATGCCAAACTATACGATATGGACTATGCATGGCGAGGTTGATGTAAATGTTCTGCAGAAAAACGATGATGATGTGGACATGCCTGACGTAGCCATCCGCGATGCTGACGAGGAACCCGATGTCAACACAGAACCTATGGCCACAGTTAATAATATGTTTAGGAACACGCTAGCTGACGACACCAAGGATAACAATGGCATTTCTCAGCTGCTACGTAATATAGAGACCGGATGTCTTAGTGAAAGACAGCTGAGAAAGCTAGAGAAAATGAGACAAGATGGCAAAACACCATTGTATAGGAATTGTCCAATGAGCAAACTGGAAGCCAACATCATGCTGTTAGAGTTCAAATCGACAAACGGATTGAGCGATAAAGGCTTCGATCAGTTGTTAGGTATAATAAGGAAAATGCTCCCAGAAAAAAACGAGTTGCTAGAAAAGACATACTTGGCCAAGCAAATGATCTACCCCATCGGCCTTGAGGTTGAAAAAATCAACGTGTGTTCCAATGATTGCATATTGTACCATGGAGAAAAATACAAAGACTTGGACAAGTGCCCCAAGTGTGAAGCTCCACGGTACAAGGAAGGGCCGTCAGATGAGGGTACCAAGACCAGAGGAGGTCCTGTAAAGGTCGTTTGGTATTTCTCTATAGCTCCCCGGGTGCATAGGTTGTTTGCATGTGTAAAGTTAGTCAAGCTGTTGCGCTGGCATGGCGAAGAGCGTAAGAAAGATACAATGACGAGGCACCCTGCCGATGGGCATGACTAGAGGACTATTAATACTATGTTCTATAAGGACATCGGTGGAGAGGTAAGGCACCTTTGGTTTGCTTTGAGCACAGATGGGATGAATCCTTTCGACCAGGTTAGAAGCAATCATAGCACATGGCTAGTGACGCTCTGTATATACAACCTTCCACCTTGGGTCTGTATAAAGCGGTCGTACATCCAGATGCCACTACTGATCCAAGGGCCAAGACAGCCTGGGAATGACATCGATGTGTTTCTGGAACTAGTGGAGATATTTGAAAAGGGTGTGCCGGATGTTTGGGACGAGTAAAAAAGGAACATGTCACGATCAAGGGAGTACTTATCGCTACAATCACTGACCTGCCAGGTCGAGGTTCGTTGTCCGGAGAGAAGACAAAAGGCTATACTGGATGTGTCGAGTGCTTAGATGACACGATGCGATAAATCTGCCAAATAACTCAAAGATAGTTTACATGGGACACCGTAGGTTCCTACCTAAGGATCACCCTTACCGCAGGAACAAAAAAGATTTCAACGGTGCTATTGAGAAACGCTTAGCTCCAAAATATCAAGACGGACCTGCGATACTTCGAGAACTCAACAAACTGGAGGTTGTCCTTGGGAAGGGGGACAATGTAGTAGCAGCGCCTGATGGGAGCGTTTGGAAGAAAAAATCGGTTTTTTGGAAACTACCTTACTGGCCATTTCTGAGTGTACGCCACTGTCTTGATCCCATGCACATCACTAAAAATGTGTGTGCTAACACTCTTAACACCTTGATGGACACCGAGGGGACATCGAAGGATTCACTAGCCACACACCTGGACATGCAACACTTGGAAATCAGGAAGGAGCTGCATCCCGTGGAGCTAGAGAATGGCCAGTTCGAACTTCCAGTTGTGTCATGGACATTGAAGAAGGAAGAAAAGCATGCGCTTATTTCTTTCTTCAATGAACTCAAAGTCCCGACGGGCTACTGTGCGAACCCAAAGAGGCTAGTGAACATGAGAGAACTCAAGTTCAACTATGGCCCTATGAAGGCCCATGACTATCATGTCATTATGACTTAGCTGCTTCCTGTTGCCCTGCGTGGTATCCTCCCCCCAAAGGTCCATGCCCCAATCATAAAGCTTTGCTCGTTCTTCAACGCGATCTCAAAAAAGGTCATTGATGTGTCCACGCTAGAGCAGCTACAGCGGGACATAGCCAAAACTCTCATTAGGCTTGAGATGCATTTCCTGCCGACTTACTTTGATATCTCATTGCATCTGCTCATTCATCTTGTTGACCAAATTAGAGCCCTTGGCCCAATGTACCTACATCAGATGTTTCCTTTCGAAAGATTGATGAAAGTTTTCAGGAGGTATGTTAGGAACAGATTCAGGCCAAAAGGGGGCATGGTTGAAGGATGGTTAATGGAGTAGGCCATTGAGTTCTGCACATATTATCTGGACATCAAAAGGGTCGGAGTTCAAGAATCTCGTCATGAGGGAAGACTACGTGGCAAAGGAACGATCGGGGAGAAATCTGTTATAGTAGACGACCCTGTTTCTTTCAAACAGGCATAGTTCGCTATTCTCCAGCAAGCCGAGGGTGTGATGCCATACATTGATGAGCACAGACAATCGCTACAAACTCTGTATCCGAGCAGGTCACAGGCTTGGCTGGATAAAAAACATAAGGAGGAATTTGTCAGCTGGTTACGACGTCGCTTGCTTGAAATAAAGTTGGGTAATCAACTAGATGCCTTAGCCAAGGGTCCTTCGAGTACATATCTTAAGTACCAAGGATATGAGATCAATGAATTCACATTTTACACAAAAAAGCAAGATGGAAAGAGCACATACCAAAATTGTAGTGTTCGTTTTGATGCTCATGACGAGAACGGCAACGTGCAGACGACATACTATGGTTTCATAGAGGAGATATGGGAGCTAGCCTACAGTCCGTTGAAGACAGCACTTTTTCGCTGCTAGTGGGTCCGGCTCGAGGAAATCAACACTAACAGCGAAGGGTTCACTACCGTTGATCTCACTAAGACTGCATATAGAGACGACCCCTTTGTCCTTGCAAGAGATGTTATGCAAGGGACAACAAGACAAAAGGAAGGCTAAAGTAGTCCTAGAAGGGAAAAGGAAGATTGTCGGTGTCGATAGAGTGATGGACGAAGAAGACTACAGGGGCTATCAAGAAATGCATCCATTCGGGGCGAACGTACCCCTACCTATCCTTCAAGATGGTGACGAACCTTCTTACGTATGAATTGATCACAATGAGGCCCTCATTGTTGATGCACCTAAAGATAGTTAGATTATTATTAACTATGTAATTATTATGCAGACGTTGTATCAGTAATTCGCACTGAATATTTAATTTATATTTTGTGCGCATCTCTATAATTTAATTCTTGACTATGTAATCAAATATTAAGATGATATTCACAAACACTATTATTTGATAATTATAGACCATTAATTAATTATCATAGAATTAAATAATCAAGACACAAATTTTTGTGTAATTTTATAATATAAACTAACTGTATTATTTCTATTAATAAATAAATAAAAAAAGCAAACTAACCAAACTCCCTATCTAGCTCAGCAGTTAAGGCCACGCACTCTATACTCTGAGACCCTCGCTCGAATCCCAGGCTGACCAAATTTTTTTGATTTTGCATTTATTATTCAGTAGTGCATCACGATGGGATAAAAGAAAAAAATAAAACCATTCTAAACGAACTCGCTATCCTAACTCAGCGGTTAAGACCGCGCACTCTCGACCCCATGACCCACGCTCGAATCTCAGGCGGGCCAAACTTTTTATATTTTTTAAAAATGACTACGATGGCAGGCTCCCAACCGATAGTGTTTTTTTATATTTTTTTACTAAAAGATAGCAGCAGGGCCCTTCACTGTCGGTTTCGGTTTTAAAACTGGCAGTTATAGCTTCTATCACTGTCGGTTTTAAAACTAAAACCGACAGTGATGTGTAGATGCTCCTCACATGCCAACAGTACTCACATGACCACAACAATTGGAACACTGCTCTCACCTACCCCGACAACTTTAGTTCAGAAATAAAAATATACCACGACTGCTAGCCCCTATAAAATGGCCCTCGGCCAGGAGCTAGCCTCTCCATGCATGTTGGTTTCAGCCAGGCCTTATCAGCCATGATACAATATTTTCCTCTCACAACAAACCACAGATATCGTTATGGATCTTAGTCCACAAAAATGGTGCACACATGTAAGGTCTTTGTTATCGTATATGTAACTTATTTCTAATTTTTTATAATTTTTTGATGTATTTCATTACTATCTAAATAAATATATCATTCTTGTTAAAACTTTTCCACTGTAGTATCTAAATAAATATATCCTTTACATATATACACCTTCACTGTCAGTTCTATTTAGAAACCGACAGTGATAGCCACCTTCACTATCGGTTCTATTTAAAAACTGACAGTGATGTCCATGTCCCCCTGTATAAAACAAATTGCCGGCCACATATATCGATCCCACTCACCCACGAACTCTCTCAGTCTCATTTCTCACGTTTCACTCTCACTTCTCAAGACATCCACACTCTCTCTACGTGATTTGGTCATGGCTCCTGCATTTTTCAATGGTATTGATATGCTGTCTTCTCCAATATTCTATCTATATTCATTTGATCTATATTTATATTCATGTTTCTTTGCATTCTACATTTATATATATTCTTATTCCTTGCATTCGATCTATATTTAATTATGTTGCCGCATTTTACTTGAAAGAATTTTTTTGTGCATATATTTTATGTTCATATTTTTTTTTGTATTTTATCGATCAGGTGGTATGAACAACGGACCTCCCCCACCACAAGAACCAGGTTTCCACCCTAGCGATGAGCCATTCACTCCTAATGTGGCCATTCCACGGTTCCCTGTTCCATCTATTGTATGAAATATTTTCCAACATCTTTTGTTTTTTTATGCTAACAAATAAGTGTAATTAGTTTAATATCATTGTTGCATGCATATATGTCGCAGACTATATCCCCAATAGATTGGCTGCGAACAGCACTTAACTGGTTCTTTATCTCGGACATCGTCGAGAACACGGCATCTAATGCAAGTGGTCGGCTATGGACGTGTGAACTTAGTTTTTTTTATCCCTGTGTGGGGTTCAAATCATCGAAACCATATCCACGGGACGAGAATACGGAGCCCGGACATGATAAGCACACAAATAAGTGTCGTGCGCATCTATTTAGAGGCATTTCGATGTATTTGCTATGATGTGCCTGATTTCTCGCACTTCAAGGCACTTGCTTTGAATGCTGGTGATATCCCCATCCCGCAAGCAAGCGAATGGTTTGCAAGCTACAACCATGTGGATGTGGTAAAATGGTCACTTATACCTGAGGCGTGGTTATTTGTTGTTTATTATTGTAATAACATTCTCTAATTTTTTTCTCCGCATGCAGATTGCGCTACAGGACCTTACCTATGCTGCATGTGGCTTGTGGGCCGTTCTAGACCAAGCTATGCAGCAACTCGGGTATGATTGGAACTTCTGTAATGGAAACCTCGGCCAGCTCACTATAGAAGGATGCCAGTACTGCATAAGGATTACTAATAGGGGCAGTGGTCGTTCAGTAGGTTGCATCTATGGCCGACCATTCTTTCAGTATTGTGAGGTACGAGAGAGTGCACTCATACGGGTATTGAACTTCATCGATACAAGCGGATACATAATCCGTGACATCAATTACCATATATGGCTATAGAGGCATTTTAGTGTGCGTGGCCCGATCAATCCCGGCAGTGATTTCGATAGTAATTAATATTTATTTAGCTAGGTTTTCAAGGTCGTAGTTTAATTGGGTTCTAATTTTAATATGTATGGCTTTGTGTGTTTAATTATTGTCATGCATGCAATTCGTGTAATATTTGTTGGGCAATTAGAAATATACATTCCGGTGTCGTATTAGTCTCAAAATTATTCTCAGGCTTGCACGTGCCACGTGTGAAGGAAACACCAAGTTTTGGATTTTCCGGAGATGGTTTGCTACTTTCTGAGGTTTAATTGAATTTCCACGTGACGAGACCGTTTAATTATAGGTTGAACTGAGTCTACCCAAAAAAAGATCCAGAATAGTGCCAAACTTTTACACAGGATCTAATGTGCCCTAGGGATAAAATTTTTGTGGAGGTGGATGAAAAAATCTATTGGGTCCAAGATGAAATTCACCCTCTTTTGTCTCATTTAGCACACAGAAAATTATAATTAATAAAAAATGATTAGAAAAACCTAAGATCCTATTTGGAATCTTAATTTGGGTGTACAAGCGTGCCAAAACAATTTCAAGCCATTTCGACATAGGCGGAGTATACATGTTTCAAAGAGGTAATGTGCCCTTTCATCAAACCATGACTATACACATATGTTATCAAGGTTTCTGTGGTTCATATGCATTCCGGTGTTGTATTGGTCTCAAACTTTTTTTTAGGCTTGCACGTGCCACGTGTGAAGGAAACACCAAGTTTTTGATTTTTCAGAGATGGTTTGCTACTTTCTGAGGTTTAATTGAATTTCCACGCGACGAGACCATTTAATTATAGGTTGAATTGAGTCTACCCACGAAAAGATCTAGAATGGTGCCAAACTTTTACATAGGATCTAATGTGCCCTAGGGATAAGAATTTTGTGGAGGTGGATGAAAAAATCTATTGGGTCCAAGATGAAATTCACCCTCTTTTATCTCATTCAGCACACAGAAAAATATAATTAATAAAAAATGATTAGAAAAACCTAAGATCTTGTGTGAGATTTTTAATTTGGGTGTACAAGCTTGCCAAAAAAATTTAAGCCATTTCGACATAGGCGGAGTATACATGCTTCATAGAGGTACATGTGCCCTTTCATCGAACCATGACTATACACATATGTTATCAAGGTTTCTGTGGTTCATATGCATTCCGGTGTTGTATTAGTCTCAAACTTTTTCTTAGGCTTGCACGTGCCACATGTGAAGGAAACATCAAGTTTTGGATTTTTCAGAGATGGTTTGCTACTTTACGAGGTTTAATTGAATTTTCGCGCGACGAGACCGTTTAATTATAGTTTGAACTGAGTCTACCCACGAAAAGATCCAGAATGGTGCCAAACTTTTACACAGGATCTAATGTGTCCTAGGGATAAGAATTTTGTGGAGGTGGATAAAAAAATGTGTTGGGTCCAAGATAAAATTCACCCTCTTTTGTCTCATTCAGCACACAGAAAAATATAATTAATAAAAAAATAATTAGAAAAACCTAAGATCCTATGTGGGATCTTAATTTGGGTGTACAAGCTTGCCAAAAAAAATTTTAAGCCATTTCGACATACGAATACATATGCTTCTATTTATTCAGTATGTAAAAGAATTTTTTTAATATATATAAATATCACTGTCGGTTTCAAAAAACTGGCAGTGATGAGAAAAACCAACAGTGATGCTTGTTATCGCTGTTAATTTATTTTGAAAACCGGCAGTGATATATAAAAAATTAAAAAATAATTATGCCAGCCCTCGGGTTTGAGCTCGGATCTCGGGCTATAGAGTTCAGACACTTAACCGCTGCGCTAGAATAGGATGTGTGCTAAGGTTTATTTATTTTATCTTTTTGACCTTTAGACCGCTTAATAAATTATAAAATTAAACCAAAAAAATTGGGCCGCCCGGGATTCAAACATAGGTACCAGGGGCTAAGTTGCGGGGTCTTAACCATTGAGCCAGTAGGAGGTATTCGAAAGAAGTAGAAA